>NC_087202.1:68613021-68653021 GCF_015104395.2 Macrobrachium nipponense | reverse complement strand
TGATAGATAATATAGTATATTCCTCTAAATGGTTGCAGGATCTTTTAGAAAGAAAATTGGCCCTGATTATATAATATATGAATTCGCTAGATCTTAAAAATATACATGAATAAAAAAAAGACGTTGATCCGAACTTGTGGACAAAACATTACCATGAAGCATATGTTATTTAGTTTTCAGACTAAATTTAACGCCTAGGGTTGAAAAAAAAAAACCAGTAGTTTGGAAACTACCTTACACATCAGTCATGCAGAAAACGACGACTGCAGTGGCACATTTGTCATTTTTCCTCGGATGAGGAGTTGGAGGGTTTTGGGGAATTTGAGGGAGGGGGTGACATAGTTCGAGTTTGGTGGAAAGGTGGGGATTTTTCCCAGCGTAGGGAGGGAAACTTGGGGATTTTTTCTTGCACGGGTAGGGAATGGTGGGGATTTTTCCTCGCATGGTGTGTGGAAGGTGGTGATATTTCTTGGGGATGTGGGGATTATTTCCTTACTGGAGGGGGAATGGGGAGATATTTCCTTGCACGGGGTGGGAAAAGTGGGGATTTATCCTTGCAGGGGGTGGGAAAGGTGGCCAATGTTCCCTGCACGGGGAAAGGGAAAGGCGGGATCTTGCATCTGGGAACGGTTGGGAGTTTTCCTTACATGGGGTCAGCGGCTTTTCTGTTTCCGAAATATTTTTTTCCACTTTTAAGAGGAAGGTTTTAAAGGAAAACTTTTTAATGGCCTCTTTGGAGATGTTTTACGATTCTCCTTTTTGGCGTAATTCGTTTTAGTGTAGCAGATGGTAAAGACGTTTTTATGTATGTTATTGCTAGAAACTCCGTGCATTGTAAATTAAGGTTGATCACGTTATCTTTTTTTATTCTCTTTTTCGTCTTGAATGTTCAAATTTGACTTTAAGATTATCATCTACGATGAAGTAAAAAAAAAAGATAAACTCAAAGGAACGTCCCATTAGTGCACTTCAAATAATATATATATATATATATATATATATATATATATATATATATGTGTGTGGTGTGTGTGGTATGTTGTGTGTGGTGTGTATATAATATATATATATATATATATATATATATATATATATATATATATTTCAATGTAAGTTTCATGGTTGCATACAAAAAGTGCACGCCGTGTGATTTTTCATGAAAATTGATGAGTTATTTCATAGTGAAACAGCCATCTGTTGTCATATATTGTGGAATACAATATATGGCAAATACATCTATGATTCAAATATAAATTTGTTAACAAAATTATTGTAATTACTCCAATATTAGTGTGATATATGTTGCATTGCGTATGTGTCCTTTTATGTACGGTTTACTGAATTATTCAAAAATGAATTTGTAAAATAAAAAGGTCATTATATTTTTGTTAGACAGCAATGATAGAAATAACTACATTCATTATGTGCTTATTGTCAACTGTAATATATCCACCACTTGGTGTTTAAGATACTTTTCGCTCTTCCCTTGTTCTGCCAACTCTTTTATCCGAAACTTTACCATTTGTACAATTTGATTGTAAAGCGATTGTTCCATCTCAAAAGGAAAGCGTATTAGGTTCCTTAAGACTTCTATAAGGTAAGGGAACGCCATAAACCTCTTTCAGTGCAGTTTTCATACCATGTTAAATGGTGTCATAATTTTCTTACCTTTATATACTTTATGTCCCCTTAGTATTGGCACTCCCGTAAATAACGGCATCACCACTCGTCGCAAATGAAAACGCTTGAATGTGGCCTTTTACGATATTTGATACGTGTACTGTCACCCGTAACTATTGATATGCCTGGGTACATTAGATTTCCATGGTTTATGCATGCTTATATTATTTATCATCGTTATTACTGTTTTTCTGTTGCTAAGCTCAGTGAACCGATTGTGAGGAAAATGCCAGTATTTCATAATTATCAATTCAAATTGAGTGTCCTCTGTAAAGTCATATTCATTTCATTCAAGTATATTTTCTTTATAGTCGACACTGATTATTTCATGCATGTTTTATTGCCAAGATAGAAGAAACATTGCTTTTGCCCACAATGCTGGTGATTTTTTTACTATAACTATAGCAGCGCGTAATGAATGATAGAGGTCTGTTAACAATAACAGACATCACCAGCATAACAGTTGTAGATTTGTGTATCTCCAACGCTTCTCCTAACTGCAAAGAACGCTAGAATGGGGAAAAGAAAAAATAAAACCTTTATATTAAGCGAAGCTAAATTCCAGCTCATTCATTTCCATTACAAGGAACCATAAGAAAAATGCAAATGAATTATGAAGACGTCCCTGGGCTTTCCCTTTCTCCAGGAGAGGAAATATTGTTATCGTAAAGTTTTACGGCCTAAATGACTTCATCTGCATAAATTCCCTTTGCCACGTTTTTATTTCCTAACAGTTAACCGGTTTGAGAGTGTGGGAGGGAGGGAGGGAGGGGGGGGGCCTGGTGGGAGGGGGATGTCGAATCATTTTTGTTCTTGAGGCTTAATGAGGAGATGCTGGAAAAGAAGTTAGGGTGTTATTTAAATTGCTGATCCGGAGTTGTGGAGTTTAATATTATTATACTGAAACGCGGCTGCCGGAAAGGGACACTATTCAGTGTCCCATAAAATATAAAATAAAAATAGATTGGTATTACAGAGAGCTTTGGCATATATATATATTTGTGTGTTGTATGCATTTATGTATGTATATATGTTTAATAATACATATAAATATATGTAAATGTACGTATGTGTATACATAATATATACGATATATATATATATATATATATAGATATATTATATCTACACGTATGATATATATACAGAGAGAGAGAGTGAGAGAGAGAGAGAGAGAGAGAGATTTTGAGAGAAGAAGATTTTCTTGACAAGAAATGGTTCCTCCAGCCTGTTTCAAAGGAGTTTTTTCGTCTTCATTGGAAGTAGAATAACTACAGGAGATGACCGACAACTGTACTTTACAAACTATAAGTATGACTGTCGGCTTGTTTCAGCCTCTTCAAGATCTGAAGTGAGGTGAAGTAGTCATGAGAGAGAGAGAGAGAGAGAGAGAGAGAGAGAGAGAGAGAGAGAGAGAGAGAGAGGCTGTTACATATTGAATATCTTGATTTTCTCTCTCTCCTAAGGGTCACTGGAGAGGGAACTGGATGCAAGATATTGTGAGCCGGATGAAAACACCGATTTCTTCTTCCGAACTTCCGGCTCTCTCTCTCTCTCTCTCTCTCTCTCTCTCTCTCTCTCTCTCTCTCTCTCTCTCTCTCTCTTTAAAGGAGACCGCCCAGTTCTTCTGTGATATTGGGAAGCAGTTAAATATTCCTGCTCTCTTGACATCACAGAGAATGATGAGATAGTTGAATCTTTTAAAGAGTGATAATTTAAAATGGCCCAGCCTCTCACTTGTTAATGAAATTCTTGCTGCTGACATTTCTCAAAATGAATTGGGGCTATCTTTCTTTAATTATTTATTTCCATTTGATTCCACTCAAGCCTTTTAAAGAAATTGTGCTCACGTTGGAAAATCAAGTGAGTCACTCGGGATATAAATACACCGCCATTACTATTTCCCCTCATCGAGAATAACTTTTTATTTTTTTTTTTTCATTTTTTTTTTCATTTGGTGAAAAAATAATAAATGTCAAGCTCGATGTGTTTACTGAGGTCATTTCGTCCACCTGAACTCTGCTTGCAGTTGCCTGTGATGATTTGCTTTATTGCTTTTCTGGCGGAAAAATTGCTTCTGATTCCATTTTAGAAACGAGGTGCTGCTGTTGACGGGTTTCAAATTGGTGCGGCACGTGTGGTGGTGAACCTTAAATTGCTGATGTAAAATTTTTTTAGTACAGTGCTTGTGCTTTTGCGCCCGTGTCCTTGTTCCTGGAGTTAATTTTGCCAGTGAATTTGCATGAACGTCCAGTTATGAGATTGTGGCCCCGAATTGATCCTGCTTGATCAAAAAAAATATATCTTTTGAAATATGAGAGACGTTGAGAGAAACCAAAAATGGCGAAGATCTTTGTTTTTTTTTCAGCGGTTAACCGAAGATTCTCTTATGCTAATTGGCTCTCTCTCCTGTTCACAGTTGCTGGGTAGCATAGAAGTGCGTCAAAACTAACAGGCTTACAAATCGTTACTAGTCACGCTGTTTAAGGAGTGACCAGATCCTTAAGGCTTTCCACACCAGGGTGTAAAGACCTTACTCCACACGATGCAGAGTATAATACAAATTAGGCATCGTTATGTTCTTCAGAAGTGCAACGATCTGATAAGAAATTAGAGGTCAGCTTGGAAAAGTAGTAAAAGAAATTACGGTTCATTCTGAAGAGTAGTCACTGTAAAAAGTAGAGGGTCAGCTTGGAAAAGTAGTAAAAGAAATTAAGAGTTCAGCTTGGTCTAAGTAGCTAAAGAAATTAGAGTTCAGCTTGGAGAAAGAAGCAGAAGAAATTAAAAGTTCACCTTGGAAAAAGTAGTAAAAGAAATTAGAGGTTAGCTTGGAAAAAGTAGTAAAAAAAAAATTAGAGTTCAGCTTGGAAAAAAGTAGTAAAAGAAAGTGTTCAGCTTGGAAAAGTCGTGAAAGAAATTAAGAGTTCAGCTTGGAAAAAGTGGCAAAACCACGAACCAGGAGCCTTGGAAATATGAAACTTCGAGAGTCTATATTCCATATGTAAACGTTAAACAAGTTCTTAAAACCGAAACCTCGAGTCTTGTAATATCCATAATTCTTGATGCTGCAGAGCAGTATAAGATTGAAAAAATGTACCTTGCATATATATCATTGATACGGTTTTCAAGATGAGGTACAAAAGACGTTATCGTTTGTTCATCCCCAAAAAAGTGATGGCCAAATATATTGGAATCACAAGAGGAATTACTCAAGCTTTACAAGGAGTGCACTTGGCGATAGCACATCATTAGGACCGAATAACACTGTTGAAAATCGATTATAAGAAATAAAATCAATTAAATCGCAACTTTCTAAAATGGAAGAACTATAAAGATGCATATGGAAAGGAGGAGAACATCTTGGGGTGTAAGGAAAAATTTAGCAGTTTGAGTCTGTACGTAATGAGCATGGCCATTGATAAATGGTTGCTTTTTTTTCCTTTTGTTTTTATTATTTATCTATTAACTTTTAGCATCTTGGTTTGAAGAGGGTTAAAATCGTTATTAGAAAATTAGAACCGAATCGTATCCAATATAAATCATACTGAGAAGAAACAGCTCAGTGATCTTAGGTAACGTTGCTTTTGAAAGTAAGCATCTCTCTCTCTCTCTCTCTCTCTCTCTCTCTCTCTCTCTCTCTCTCTTCTCTCAGCATTACTGCACTTTCTCCTCTCCCGTGAAGGACGATGCCATAGCAGAATGCGTCTTCAGAAAGATGCAGCCTTTTCGGTCGATAAGTAAATCCTATAATGGAGAGAGAGAGAGAGAGAGAGAGAGAGAGAGAGAGAGAGAGAGAGAGAGAGAATTTTTCAAGCTGGGAGTTTCAATGGGTTGAGGGCAGAAGACTAGCCCTCGGACGTCGAACGAACGAACGAACGAACGAACGAGCAAGGACAAATAAGGAGAGTGCACAATTGCCATTGCTTTCGAAGTTGCTTTCTGGAATTGCCTCCCTGACCTCCCTCTGCGAGGTAGTGCGCCAACAAAGAGGTCACGCTCTTGGCAAAAGCGAGAAGGGCAAACACAGAGACTGCAACGGAAAATCAAGCAAGTCCCTTGTAGTTGATGGCAGAGGGGGAGGGGGGTGGTGGGGGGGGGGAGGGGAGAGGATAGTAGGGTTGACGAGGGATCGAGTGGAGATGTTGCTACTGAGGAGGAGGGGAGGGGAGGGAGTCGGCCATTAGAGGGTGAGGGGAGGGAATAGAGAGCAAAATGTGGCGAGGAGGATTCAGTGTGGAGTTATAGTGCGCTTGAAACGTTGCTTGCCGGTGCTTGTGTTATGTATGCTCCTGACTGCCTTCCTGCATGCACCCCCCCCCCCCCCCCCCCCCCCTCCTCTCTCTCCTCTCTCTCTCTCTCGCTCATCTCTCTCTCTCTCTCTCTCTCTCTCTCTCTCAATATTTTCCACCTTGTCGAAACTGAAAGCTGATTGCCAAATCTATGTAATGTATTTCTCTCGTCTCTCTCTCTCTCTCTCTCTCTCTCTCTCTCTCTCTCACACACACACACACACACACTATTTTCCATGTTGTCGAAACTGGAAGCTGGTAGCCAAATCCGCTTAAGCAAAGTATTTCTCTCCATCTCTTTGTATCTTTGCCATAACTCATACTGTCATCAATATTAAAAGTAATATTTGTTTATTAATTAATTCGTTTAATTGTTTTGTGGTTCTTCTTCCATATCAGCTGAAGTTCGCAGCCATTTCTCTTCGTCATGAATTTCTCCGCTTTTCATTTCCCAGAGTCACCCGCATCTCTCTTCCTCTGTATCAGCCCCAGCATCCCTACTCTTATCTCCCTGTCTTGTCATCGTCCACACACATACAGTCTGCGCGTATCGGATGGGCGGTGTAGCTTGTGAAAGCAAGAAAGGATTTCCCCGTCAGCTCTCTCTCTCTCTCTCTCTCTCTCTGTCGTTGTTGGGGGCATGTTTACTCCCGTGAAGCCTTTGTTGTTGTTATTGTTACTGTTGTTGTCGTCTGTGTTGTTTCATTATTTCAGCTGTTGTTGATGTTTGCCATTGTTGCTATATGACTGTAGATTGTACGCGCTCTCTCTCTCTCTCTCTCTCTCTCTCTCTCTCTCTCTCTCTAGGTTTTTAATCATGTGGTGTATTCACGCTCGCTAATGGTTATGAGTGAACGTTTGCTTTTGTTTTTTATTGGGCATAACTATTTTCATTGCGTGTTTATAACAAATTGTTTAAAAACAAAAGACACGTGCGAGTTTTTCTTGGGAACGAATGTGGTGACAAAATAGAAATAGTATACGTCACATCAAATTTCAATTCTGTTTTCCTTTAGACCAGACTCGTTTGACATCACCTTACTAAGGTTTTTGTCCTTCATTTTTATTTAGTGTCAGGAAATATTACTAATATTGTAAGACATCAAATTTCTTCCTTCGATCCCTTGAGAAATAGCTCACTTGTATGTTTTCCTTGACTTTTTGAACATTAGACGAATTATACCGAAAGATGTAAATTTACTGCACATTGAGCGCGCGGCGTGTCTGGCTTATGAAATGTAAACACCTATTCATTATTAAGTGCTCATGGCGAGTTGTGTACATTATCCTAAGTGTGTCAAGGTTGTTCATGTTTGGCACATTCTTGGTCGGATGATGAAGGTTTCAAGATCTACGTTTCTTTCCATTACCAACACCATTTTTCTTTCGGTTTCTTTTCACTCTTTCTTTTTAATTTTTTTTTCGTCGCTGTTTCGTTTTGTTTGATTTCTTGGAAAGGCCAGAAATTATTGCTGCGACGTTTGGTTGACAACACAAATGACGCACGAAGTCTACTTAATAAAGCATGAGTTATCGGCCGGTGGGAATATACCACTGTGAGTCAAAGTCTTTTGGACTCTGAGGAAAGGGGGTGAGGGGTTGACGGAGGGGAGTAGGTGGGGGGGGCTTCCAGGTTTTTAGCTTTTAGTGCTGGGATGCGGTTGCTATTTGTTTAAGGTGAGGAGCTCGATGAATAAAATGCCTCTCATTAACACGGACATGGAAACAGCCCGATAAACTGAATTTGACGTTTGATAGACAAATAATTGATTTCTTCTCTTGCGATTGGTTTAGTAACTTTGTAAATTTTGATGAAAACATTTGTCAAGTTAATAATTGGGCTGGAGAGAGAGAGAGAGAGAGAGAGAGAGAGAGAGAGAGAGAGAGAGAGAGGAGAACGTGGTGTGTGTGTATGTCATGGTAAGATCAATAAATGTTGGTTGTGTGTGCGCTGGTGTTGGGTCTGGAACCTGCGCCGGCGAGTGAGTGCCACCCGTGAGAGCCAGCTAGCAAGGCAAGGCACGTAGGGGAAGCCTGGACTCTCTCGGCACTTGTCAGTACCATTCCCAACGCCGTTGCACTAAGGGGCCCTTGTGTACTTCTGCGGCCACTCATTCAAAACAATCGGCCGCCCTTTTCGTTCCTTCTTCGTCCCGTAGCCTCCCTAGGTCGTGCCCATGGTAACGTCGTCTTGAAAACACCTGCTTCGTGATCCCACGAGGCCACCTAAACTTAGTTCTCCCATATCACCTGATTCGTCTTCGCTCGTCATCCATTCTTCCTGTTGGTGGAGTCTCGCCGAGACGCACCGTGATGATGATGATGATGATGATGATGAGTGTTCCTGTGCTTTAACCATCTTTCCTCGGTGAGGAAAGGAAGGGAAGAGTGACCTTAGGAGTAGTTGGTGAAGGAGGAAAAAGAGAGAGAAAGAGAGAGAGGAGAGGCAGAAGCATAGACTGCGAGAGAGGGAGGAATCTGACGGAAGAGGCGCAGCAACAACAGTAACGAATCCATGGTGACACGTCCCCCAGTAGCCTGCAGTACATCCTATCGTTGAAATTAAGCACAGTAGCACATACAGTCGCACATAGTGACACGTACATCTTGCGTACAAACAGACGCATGTGGTCAGGAGATTCACGCACGCACTCCTCGGCAATCTTCCACCACCAGAAAGCTGCCTTCATTGAAGTCCGGTGAAGGTCTTTTGTGCTTCGGATCGACCGCGTTATTATATCTCGACTCGGAAGCTTACTGATTGTATCAATCTGTTGGTAGAGGTTATGCACGCATGTGTGCGTGTGGGCTAATCCACAGAGAGAGCGAGAAAGGAGCCATATTTTGTTGACATCGCCATCTGCTCTTTCCTGACTCCCAGACCCAAACAGTAACGGCAGCCACCGAATGTAACAGAGATTCTTAATCTAAAGCGTAACAGCCAATACGTAACCAACTGTCAGTTAGACCAACATCCCTTCATTAAATCAACGTTGCATCCTCTCTCGTCCTCCTCCTCCCCTTCCCCCCACCCCCCGAAATTATCATCATCATCGTCATCGTCATGGAGCAAGTCAGTGTCTGACAGTGACAATTCAACCTCTAAATCTCTCTCCCTTTCTTCTGACTCTAGGTAAGTAGTTCTGGTGTGTTGGACTAGTTAGTCGTTGCCATAAGACGTCGAGTAAAATAGCATCTGAAAATATGAGAATAGAATATGGATACATTTGCAGATGATATTGAAAGGACCTTTATGGGAGAGCCCGCAACAACCCCATCTCTTGACGAAACCGGCAACTACACTGATAATGTTTTGTTTACGTTTTCGCGGCCGAAGAACTCTTTCGTTCTTTTCATTCGTTTGAGTGTAATTTAATTTTAAGTGTTTAAGTATTCTAAATGTATGAAATTCACACTTTTCTCGTAGAAAGGAGACTATGATAAAAAGCAAAACTGGTAAAATGCATATCGAATGAAGATCTTGTGTGACATGACACTTCCTTTATTGAATACTCACCTGATAGATAACTCAAACAACTTTATATGCATCCATTGTGGTTATTTGAGTGTTGGGATACCTATGAATGCAGAAATAGAGGCTACCTATACAAGGGAAAAGTAGTTTACTGTTGTATGTGTATTGAGTGTTGGGATACCTATGAATGCAGAAATAGAGGCTACCTATACAAGGGAAAAGTAGTTTACCGTTGTATGTGTGATAAAACCACGTGTGTTTAGATCGTTTCGAGAAATGTAAGCTGCTTTTAAGAAAAATATATATTCTATATATATATAATCTATATATATATAATATATATATATATATATATAATACATTATATAAGTGTGTGTATGGATATGTAATTAGGTGCACTATTGTGTGTAGAAAATTCTTTATTTTTATATTAAAACAAAAATTGCACACCTCTATACGTAAGCAGATGACAGCATGTAATCGTACGGAATAAAAAAAATCAGTGCAAATCGCAATATATAGTGCTGAAATACTCGAGGTATTTTCGTTTGGCTGAATTCAAAGTATATGTTGTATTTGTGATAAATTGATGGTGAATAGGTGAAATTCTTTGTCTCATAAGGGTTTGTTTTACTTGTTGGCTCTTGCCGACACAAACTTGGTTGTCTTGATACAGAAGCACTTAGGAGGCTGCGAAAATTGTAGAGAATATGGCCTATTTTGATGTTGGCTGATTAATTTGTATGGACGCTCGTGTTGAGGTCAAATCGGTTAACCTGAATAACTTGAGATGCGATCAGTTGGTTATGATGCCAAACTAGGGAACAGATTGATCATTTACCAAGACCTGTGTTGGTAATTAGGGAAACTGGATATCGGTAAACAGACATAATTTGGTTAATGAAGGTGCCAGGAAGACCTCTCAAAGTAATAGTCTAGATTAAGCCTACTGTGACAAAACAACCCCTCAGAAACACAATTGAGTTTCCGTAAGCTAATAAAAGTCTTCTAACTAAAAGGTACAGTCTTCCTTAAAAGGGAAAAATTCTAAATTAACCTGGGAAAAATTCATTTGACAAGTAGGTTCGCAAAAGCAGTAAAATGCATAGCTTTCCCAGGTTCAAAGGCATCAGCTGTTTCCGAGTAGGTATTCATTGTGTTAAGCTTCTTCCATCCATATGTCATTCTTCATAACACGTACTTTTGTACTTACATACGTGAATGTATAATTCATTCAAACATTATGCATACACCGTTGACATTTTCACACTGTAATATTCCAATATGTTGTATTTTAATGTTTTAAGCATGGCCGAGTATAAAGAGTTTTCACACGTTTTATCGTGATTATTGAGACCTCGGTAGATAGAGGAGAATATGAGTAAGACAGTTTATTTTCTTATTTAGTTTATTCCATTATGAAATGGCTGACGGAATGGAAAACCTGATTTCCTTATCTAGTGTATCTAGGAGGATTTAAAAAAAGGAGCGAAATAAAAATGAAAATAAAGAGCAAGACCTCGTGTCCAGCTCACACTATATTTATACAGCTTTGATCACAAGGATTTATTAAGTTGTAAGTAAAGGCAATACTCATCACTACGCCTAAACAAATGTTAATTAATGTAGATGAAAATAATGACTCATAAAAAGTTTCTCTCTATCAGAGTTTATTTCTTGTTTTCCGTATAAGACCGGGGAGTTTTATTATTATTATCATATTATTTTGGTAGAAGACCCTCTTTTAGGCAAATCCTGTTAAAGAGAATGGCAGAATTAATCGAGTTTATTTTATATATTGTTTTTTCTATTTTTCTTACAATTCGCTTTTCAAACTCAGCGATGTTTCTGAGTAACTGGCCAATATTCATATTGGAAATTTCTAAAAATTATAAAAATGCTGAAGGTGATCTTTTATTTTATTAACACAGGACCTCAGGTCCAGGTCAAGCAGATTAAGAACACTATGGATTATCACACAGGATATTATAATATATCTTTCGGCTTTTGTTTTCATGTGAGTTTTTTTTTCCTCTGAAGCATCAATACATTCAAAAGAATGCAACCTAGCGGTTTTTATAGATTGCAGTATTTTGTTGTTATCAAGGGGAAGTTGTTGCAATACGGGCAGGTTGACACGAACGGAGAAATAGAATGTAAAATCCGATTCCGTGAAAGAATGGCTTAAGATGGCTATGAGTTTCCTCGTTAAGATGATATCAGTTTTCAAATAGATTCCATTGTCTGTTTTATTTTGCAGTATGGCTAGTGCTCTTCTTCATTTGTATAAGTATATCTACTTCTGCACTTATTCTTCGGTTTTCATAGCAGTCTGACAGAAACACAGAAATCTGAATAACCCATAAACTTATCTAGTTAGCTAAAGTGTTTTATATTATATATATATATATATATATATATTTATATATATATATAGTATTATATATATATAAAATGTGGCATTTTTTACTTGTATCAGAGTGACACCAATATGAAAAAAATGTGTTACGCCCTGTCTGAACCTCCTTTTATATGTGTGTGTGTGTGTGTGTGTGTGTGTGTGTGTGTGTGTGTGTGTGTGTACATTAAAATCACGTAGATGCACATGACTTCATGATATAAGCGAATACCACAGGAAATTAATAGGCAAAATTCTGACCGAGCGCTTTCGAGGCATAAATGACGTACAGTTTGAAATAAAGTTATAAGGTAAACAAAAAGATCAAGAATACCTTTTTGACAATTAACCATCTGATATTCTTGATCATTTTGTTTACATTGTAACATTCTTTTTCAACTGTATCTCATTTATGCTCGACATTGTCTCACTAAAGGAACGAAAGCTCTCAGTTATAATTCCTACCAGGTAACTTTCTTGTGGTATTCGCTTATGTATATATATTATATAAATATATATATAAAATAAAATAAATATTAATTATTATATATATATATATATATATATATAATAACAAATACATACACACACACTACATATCATATAATATACATATATATACATATATATATGTGTGTGTATGCGCAAAATTTTACTGGCATATTTAGCGTCTTCGCTTTGCCCATATCGGCGTCGAAATCTTCTGCGAGAAAGGTGTATAATGCCGCATTGGTGGTCGTTTCTTATTGGATTAGTGAAGCACATGTTTCCCCCAGGCGTCGACAAAAACGAGTAACAACAAATCCCCAGGAAGGGATGAGGGGGGGAGGAGGCGGAGGGGGATGGGAGGCAAGAAATATAATAATAATAATAAATAATAATAATAATAATATTATTAAATTATTATTATTATTATTATTATTATTATTATTATTATTATTATGTTTGTCTGAATAGGCGAAGTAGAGACTAGTAGAGAAGAATGATAAATTTTGGAGTAAATAGGTTACCTCCGAGTGAATGGAAATTAAAGAGAACATATAAAGTTATGAATGAAAGTCAGCCAGTTGAAATAATGAGGTGAAAGAGGTAAGAACATATTTCATAAGCAGGTTAAGGAAACACACAGAGAGAGAGAGAGAGAGAGAGAGAGAGAGAGAGAGAGAGAGAGAGAGAGAGTTCGTGTTGGGAGAGAAGGTTTGGGCGATAAATCTTTGCAGGCGTGAGTACGAAAATGCAAGGGAATTGGAAGAGGGAAAAGTTAAAAAGAAAGTGGGAGACGAACGAATGAAAGAGTTGGAAAATCTGCAGGGTGTGGAGAGGCCGTATGTGATACTCTTAACGATCCAATCCCCTCGTTGACTGCTCTCCTCCTGCTCGTTCGTCCTGGCAGAAGTGCTCGTGGCTGGCTGATACTTCCTCTCTCAGGGATTGGGGTGCCTGCCGTGTGTGGCTTCCCTGCTGCTGCTTTTTTAGGCTGTTTTTATTATTATTATTATTATTATTATTATTATTATTATTATTATTATTATTATTATTATTATTTTTGCGTGGGTATTTCCCATTCCGAGCTTTGGAAGTGGCTTATGTATCAGTTAACGTTGGTCAATCTCACCATCTGTTGTCATGTTAATATTAGTATATGTATATGTATGTATATATATATAGTATGATATATATATATATATATATATATATATACGTATATTATATATATATATGTATATGTATATATACATACTTATATATATATATATATTATATATATATATGTATATTATACTATATATTTATGTCCTTGTTTTGAAAATGATCGAATAAGGTTATATATATATAATTTTATATATAATATATATATATATATATATAGTATATATGTATATATATATACATATATATATATGTCCTTGTTTTGAAAAATGATCGAATAAGGTTTTTTATTTTTATATATATATATATATATCTAATAAAAGGAGCCCTACACACAAAATGTAGAGAGAAAAGTACTATATTTCAGAGACTGCTGTCTCTCTCTTCAGGTATATGATAAGAGAAGTTTACAGAAAAGGTGGTATTTATACCAAGAGATTCGTCCACAAGTAAGCCAATTTAGGTCACCCCCCGCTGATAATCTTCCTTTTAATCTTCTTAAGCGTTGGTTGAATGAACACTGCGTCGACGATTGTCCGAGGTCCAATTACCCTTTTGGAGAATGTTCATTACCTGCTTTTCTCTTTTATTAAGGCCGATTCCTCATTTGACTCTTGGTGTACCGGCAGTTGCTGCTATAATTACAGTGACATATTCCCAGTTTTATTCTATGGTTTTTTCATATTTTATATGATTGAAAATAGCCGAGTCTGTTGTCATGTTAATATTAGTATATGTATATATAATATATATATAATATAAATATATATTATATATATATAATATAAAAAAAAAAAAAAAAAAAAAAAAAAAAAAAAATATATATATATATATATATATTATACGTATATATATATATATATATTATCATGTATATATATCATACATATATATATAATATATATATATATATATATATGTATATAAATATATTATACATATATATTTATGTCCTTGTTTTGAAAATGATCGAATAAGGTTATATATATATATATATATATATATATATATATTATATATATATATATTATATATATTATACATATATTATTTAGTCCTTGTTTTGAAAATGATCGAAATAAGGTTTTATATATATATATATATATATATATATATATATATATATATATATATATATATATTGTGGGAAAATATGAAGAAAAATGAAGTTTGCTTTTAATAGAAGGAATAATAGTTTATTTTCAAATGCTGACGCAATAAGGAACTTGATGTTCTTACACATCTAGCCCCCAAAATGATCAAATGAAAGTGAAAGAAAAAAAAAAGTCAGGTAAACTTGAGCCCCAAGGGAAGAGATAGGCCAACAGGAGGCCAACTTTTGCGGCGAGAAATATATTTGATATGCATTGGATGACCTCATTGTAACACCCCAGCCAGCGATTTGGGCCTGGGCGTTTGCGGAGAAGCCGTAGCTGGCTGCCGCCTTCCGTTATCTTCATCAAATTAAGACCAAAAAAAAATTAATGTTGGGTCTCGGAGGAGCTGAAGAGATTGGGAGGCTGAAGATTTTTTTTATTTCCTTGTATATTTATCTCGTCCCTTCATTTCTCACCAAATCACGTTTTTATTTGCAAGTTTTGCTGGTTATCAACATCATAGAATACTTGAGTTTTTTCCATTCACTAATGTAGTTCTATACAAGTGGGTTTTTGCTTGAATAAAGAATTAAATAGTATTACTATATAAGATATATATATATATATATACATATATATATATATACATATATATATATAATATATAATATATATAATAAATATATATATATATATATATTGAGTAACAGGACCTCACTGAAAATAGATGGTATCTAGCGGAGATATTTATTTAAAAAAATATATACAATCCTACCTGGACTAACATCCTTAGTGTCAATATATCCGCTAGATACCGTCCAGTTTTAATGAGTTCATGTTAGTAATTGTATTATAAAGTTATATATATATCCCTCCTTGCTGAGCGCCGCATCTCTCTCTCTCTCTCTCTCTCTCTCTCTCTCTCTCTCTCTCTCTCTCTCTCTCTCTCTCTCTCTCATGAATTCTAAGAAAATCTACATCTAAACTGATGTGTTGTAAAACGAACCTGGCATAAAAAATAAACTTAATTTAGCAAACCCCACATGCGTCCAGTTAAATATAAGATAAGCTAATAGCATATTATTAAACCACCACCTTAAACATCAATAAAACATAAGTGATAAACAAAAGGGAGACCCAATTTCCTTTCCTCAATGCCGTCACTACGGTCTCCATATTAATACAAGTGTCATTTTGTCTTAGTCCAAATTAAGACGAATGTTGGGACAATCACCTAAATCTATACTTCTAATACATATTTTTGCACAACTGTGTACATCTTTATCCACGATGCATCTGTCAAACAAATAACTATATCACATTAAACCACATATGGAATAATGTTGTATATCTCCCAAAACAAAAAAAATGTGTAAACTATAAAAAAAAACCACAGATATAAATGAAATGTCAATGCACATTTCAACTCACCCCTTAGGATTTCAGTGTCTTTTCCAACGGCTCCTTCAGCTGCAGTGAAACATTTTCCATGAACGATCTCACACCTGCCTTATCGGTCACTCTCACTAGATACAAACGAACACACACACCACTGCGGTGACACGCCTCACAATCCGGATTTGTAACCGGAAAAAAGTTTCTGGAAACTCCCACAAAACTACTGAACCGCGCGCTTATCAGACAAACTTACTTCGCACCTGCGAAGCAGCTGACCCATTGTCAACAAGTTCATATGTGACACATATCTTTGCAAATATGTAACGTATTTCATATTTTTAATCTTCCTCGTAACGCCTTTCCGTGAAAGCGAGAGAGGTTAACGGGAAACAGTATCACAGTTGTGAATACGCAAACTGCAAGCTGTATTCAGGTCTCGTAAACGTAATATTAATCCAATTAGGCCTGAATGTCTAGAGCAACGCGACGCGGAGCACAGTACAAATGACCATTAACTTCAGTTGCTTCTCATGACGGAGGTTGAAGCATTTACTAGGGAGAAGTAATTGAAAGATTACCGCGGCGTTTGTCATCGAAATGAAATTGCGTTTTAGTACAGAATTTGGCGCATCTGTATCCGCTGACTTAATTGTCCTATAACGTTAGCTGAAGCAATAAGAGAAGCTAATGAAAACCTGTTCCGTCGCTCCCTTTCTTTTTCGCGTTGACTTGCTAAACAAAACCTTTTTATGTTTTTTTTTTTATAGGAAGGACAGAGCACCTGATGGAGAATTGTGCCAATATCCCAAAGACTGCAAGATTCTCTCTCTCTCTCTCTCTCTCTCTCTCTCTCTCTCTCTCTCTCTCTCTCTCTCTCTCTCTCTCATAAGATGTTTGCAGAATAGTCACGTATCTGCAGAGCATGAAATCCATTTTGCTCTCTAGATCTGTAAACATGTGAAACGTTCCAAAAGTATATGCTTCTAAGAGAGAGAGAGAGAGAGAGAGAGAGAGAGAGAGAGAGAGAGAGAATTTCCCCTTCGTTCGTGAAGACTAAAGAAATCCCCTAATTAATCATCTTCGAATATCCTCTCCTGTTATGACGTCATCATCAAGTGATGTTGGAGGGTGCTTGGGAAGAATTTTTTTTGAAAGTTGAGGTGAACTGATTCTTATTGTTTCCTTCTTCACCATTGAGCATATCATTCTTTAAGCGAGAGAGAGAGAGAGAGAGAGAGAGAGAGAGGAGAGAGAGAGAGAGAGAGATTAGATTGGCTTTAAAAGGTTAAGTGTGGAATAAGCCAAGAGAATATCGGGAATTAGGAGAGATTTCATGTGGGCCATGACTTTTCTTATCGGAGGGGCGTTGGTGGAGTGTAATTGACAAGGCATGGACAGATCGACATACTAAATTGAGGATATTTTTTTCCAGTCCTGACTTCGTGAGTGTAAACCGCTTCTATCCTTGGCCTCAAGTGCGGACAGCGAAGTTTGAATTTCTTAATTTCTGAGGTGTTCTGACCATGGCATTTTTATTTTTATTTTTAGATTGATATGGCATGTTCTTTAGATGCAGCTAGAATGAAGTTAACCTATTCAGTAATGAACGCGTTTCTTCTTTAGGGTGACTTTGGATAAAGCGGCTGGGGATCCCCCCCCCCCCCTCTCTCTCTCTCTCTCTCTCTCTCTCTCTCTCTCTCTCTCTCTCTCTCTCTCTCGTTTGTAATAGTACTCTGCTATTTTGTCCGATAGCCAGCATTCTTCTTACCAAGGGAAGTGTACAATAGTGTTAATTGATAGCACCTGGTGACCGACCACCTGAGAGGCACAACTTTCGAAGGTCCTCTTCAGTTTGAAGATTTGAGGAGTAATAAATTCAGTAATTCTTCTGTAAGAATCAGACGCGTCGCATTTAAAGCCGCTGTGGAATAGCCGTCCGCGTGGAAGATTGATTGTCTTTAAATTAATGAGTAAAACAAATGAAGGTCACGGACTCCGCCGTCCACTGGCATCCCGTTTTTTGAGTGCGGGCTTGTATCGCTCGCCGTCGACTTGATGAATATCTCATGTCGAAACAGTTCTCTCTCTCTCTCTCTCTCTCTCTCTCTCTCTCTCTCTCTCTCTCTCTTCTCTGCTGTTATAAGGATGATTCATGATGAATACACAACTGGATGGTGAAATGCCAGAATTTCCTGTCTTTGTTTCCAAAGTGACTGACTTCACTTAAAAAGAAAAAATATTCTTTGTATGAATGTTAGTTCAATCCAGAATCCTCCTGGTATGACGCTTCGATTTTGAAATGCCTCTCTCTCTCTCTCTCTCTCTCTCTCTCTCTCTCTCTCCTTCCGTTGGTAATCTATTCGATTATTGGAGATCCCACGCGCAAAAGAGCAAGAACAATAACTGAATTAACCGAGTGATTAATTGCGTTATCTTGGTAGGAAACGCTGGCATCCTGTTGTGCAACGGAGGAAGAACTTCTTCAGTGAGTAAGCGTCTCGTAAGGATATTGCAGCGATATTCTCTCCAGTGATAATAACAGTAATAATAATGGTAACGGTAACGATAATTTATTAATATTTTGGTGTTGTATCAATCGTTCAAGATAAGTTTGATTGATCCGCATCAACTCTGCAAATTGCATCGGTGAAACAGGCAAATTCTTTCCTGTGATTTCCGCCTCCAAAAGTATTTTTATATTTCAATAATCTTGAATGTCTGCAAACATTTATATATAAAAATATAATAAATATGTGTGATCTTTCTTCGTATCAGATGAAAGTACACGGTCACCTGTCACAGTCATAGCGCAATATATTTGTTATTTTGCCGTAATACCTGCCAGCTTAATTGGTCATTGGATCGTTAGGCCGGGATAAAACCTGATTGGATGGTCCCATGAAACGAGCTACCTGATCGCATGTATACGAGTCGGATCAATTGTGGATGGACACATTTTTATCTGGGGGGAGGGGGACATCTCCCGTGTGAATATGGACTCTTTTTTAAGAGATAAATGACCGAACAAGAGACGTGTTTCCAAGGTTTGAAATGCAGTTGGTTGGTTGATGATGTAACATATATTTCGTATTGCTGCTCTAAACTACCGTCTACTATTGCCATAGTCGTATTTCATTCAAAATTCCGTTTTTATATGCTGGTATGTACTTGTCTAATGTTTTATCTCTTTTTGTTATCGCCCTCACTCTTCTGTTGTCCCCTTCTTAATGTATGGACCGTTAATTATTTGCAAGTAAATGACTTTTTAAAATTTTCTGTAGTATTTGGTATTGTTAAACATGCACAATATTTATTCCATTGACCGTATGATGCCTGAGGGACGTTCATCACGAGGGAAGGAGTGTTGTCAGGGGTTGTTTATGTGGAGCGGAACCATTAGTAGGGGCCCCATACCCACGAGGTACCCATACGGTACCAAGGATTATGAAATGAGGATGACAAGAGGAGGGCGTAGGGGAATGTTTACTCTCTTCGTAGAAGCAAATATTTGCCTCTAGGTGGGAGACTATAGCTTCGCAGATGATGTAAGGTGAGTGGGGGAGAATGGATAGGGATTGTGAAAGGGTACAGGAGGAGGGATGGGAGTTTTGGGTGGGGGTTACGTGAAAAATGCTATTTTATCGTTTCCTGGTTCGGGAGCGAACGCTAATTGATATTGGCGTCGGAGAGTGATGTTTTGCGAACCCCGCTCGATTCAGAAAATATGGGTTGTTCTTTTGTCATCGTTGCGTAACCCGTGTCAAGTCGGCTGCATAAAGAACTTCCCGGGCTTTCGGAAATTGGAACAGGGCTTTAGGAACGAGGAGGCTGATGGCTTAATCGAGACTAATGGCGCCGTAAATAGTCGAATGAAATATTCAGGGGCGGCTGAGGGAATTGGATATTAATGTTGACGTCGAAGATGACGGCGGATTTGGTGGGATAAATCCTACCGATGTTTGGGTGTCTTATCTTGAATTAGAATATTGAGAGCTGCTTGAAGATAATAGATTTCTGACTATTGTTTTACTGGATATTAAATTTGAGTCTAGATGCCGAACGGGAATCTTTCTAAGATTCAGGTTAAATTTATGGAGCGATCCTAGTGACCTCTTCTTGATAGATATCTTATTGTGCTCAGTTTCTCGCTCCCTTCGAAATGAGTCAGCGATTTCATTCGTCTTATTATTTATTTCTATATTTATTGGGTTGTCTGTAAATGGGAATGCTAATTCTTTTTTATTCTCCACGTAAGTGATTTGGAGGCTGTAAATAGATTTTTAGTGTTATTTAATCGTGTGTCATTAATATCATAAGTGTATACTTATATCAAATGTTCTCTTTTCTCTGTTTATTAGTTTTTACATCAGGGAGTTCTGTTTTCTGAGTATTCCCAGTTTAAAAAACAGTTTATATGCTCCTGTCGTAAGTCTGTAAGTATGCAGTTGTAATTTGGAAAACTGAAAATTAATAATTTCACAATTGATAAATATTCATGCTTATTTTAATATCGACATTCTATTTAGTGTGTTAGACTTAAGGCATATTAACATTCCATCGGCATTGGGAATTATAATGACTGTTGAAAATTAACGTGCGCATTCTAGTTGATGCCTAGAATAAAAGTCAATAGAATTAATCGAAACTGGTAGATACGTACAATAAAATGCGAGGTATAGAATTGATATATTTTGAGAGAGAAATTAATTAATAATATTAATAGTAGAGGAAGAATCTGTAGCATGAGAATTCCGAAAGAGAATCAATTAGCGTATTGTCAAACCTCGTAAAGAAAAAGGAAAAAATCGCATTTAATTTGGGTAAGTACGAATCAGCCCGAGAGGCAGCAGCGAATTCCCTGGAGGATTGAGATTGCCTGAAACCTTATTGTGTCCAAAGGACTAGGTCAGTGTCACAGGTTTGGCCTTTGTACACGATTAAGCCTTTTAGTTGTTGCCAGATATCGTTGTATGGCTGTATTCCTGCTGTATTGGCCAAGTTATAGAAATATATTGTTATTTTTACGATAAACATCTAGATTGGAAGAAAATTTCAACCTTGCTAAGTATGCGTGATCATTGTTTTCGCATTTAGAGATTTTGCCTTACTATTTCTCTTGATTGCATTGATACTAAATGATTAATTTCATCCCATAACGTCCGGTTTTGAATACTCTAGGCTTTAGGTTATTTGCTCCTCGTCCTCTCTCTCCTCCTCTCCTCCTCCTCTCTCCTCTCCCTCTCCTCCTCTCTTCCCTCTCCTCTCTCTCTCTCTCTGGCAAACCAGATTTTTCAAGTTGAGGCTCTGTGAAATGTCAGGTCACTTTAGGGTCTATGCACGCACGAGGCGACCCGACACGAAAGCAAAACAAAAGCGCAGCCATTGATATTGCAGCTGTGCAACACTGCCTCAGGTGTTGCTCTGGCCTCTGACACGTTCTTATGTCTCTTTGGCATCATTTTGTGTTCTTATGTTTCCTACGAGTTTCCCGCTGGGTCTTGTCTTTAAATTTTAATTTATTTCATTGGGAGGTCCAGTTATATTCGGAACCATATAGAAACGGTTATTACAATTGAAAGTACTTTTCTTGTGTACGTGTACACATACATGTATACATATGACTGGAAAAATGTTCTGTTGCAACATAATTCCATTTAATAAAAAGAGCTCATAAAAACGTCAAAATATAGAAAGTAAGTACTATATTTCAGAGACTGCTCTCTGAAATATAGTACTTTCTATATTTTGGCGTTTTGATGGGCTCCTTTCATTAGATATATACATATGTATATGTATAAATGCATTAATGTATTTATTTACGTGCACGTAGTATAGGGACAACGAAAATTAAAATATATTGTATAGTTATGGAATCTTGGTTCTCAATGAAAACAATATTTTTATCATCATCGTTTTCTTGTAACCGCTGTTACAATCACACGAAACGAGGCAACTTGTATCTTATTCCCTAGGGAAAAGTATTCTTAAATATGATAATGATTCTCATAAACGAAAAGGAAAAAATGTCTTTTGTTGATGAATCACCGTTTAATATTTAACTTCCTAAACTGACGGCGATTAGAAAAAGTAGAACAAAAATTGAAGGAACGCGTAGATGATAACAACGAGTATGAACGGAGATAGATTTCCTAATAGCTTCCGATAATAGGGGGTCCTAATTTGTGTAGGTTGCTGGTAAGTGGTCATGATAGATCTATCGATCTACCAGGCGCCCCCCCCCCCCACCCCCCCCCCCCCCCCTGCTCTCTCTCTCTCTCTCTCTCGGGCTCTCTCTCTCTCTCTCTCTCTCTCTCTCTCTCTCTCTCTAATAGCTAGACAGAAACTTACAGCAATTATGAGGAGATTTTCGCCTATGATTTACAATTTCTTATCGTGGTGTTGTGTACGTATTTGGTGACTGTTAGATCGATAGCTGACAGAGCAGTTATATGGAAAACCTTCACAATTTCCTTGATACAAAAAAAACTAACCTTCTCTTCTCTATCTGCCATGAAGGACGTGTTTTTCAGACACGAGACTGTAGGGCAAGGTCTTAGCATCAGACGTTAGGTGACTCTGATAAGAATTTATTTATTTGTGGAAAGTTCGCTGTAATCCTGTGAACCTCATCCGCATTTCTTAAAAGAAAGAAAATAACCTGTAGATGTGTCATGTCGAAAGTCAGCGAGGAAGCAGCACAAGTGCTTATCCTCATGTGAAAGCAAAAGAGAATTTGTCACATTTTTGGCTTCCGTCATAAAAGCATGTATTTAATGACCTTCGGGAGATTTTGTTGCATAAGACATCTGATAACTGTTGTGATTTCTTACGGGAAGATAAATATTAAAGAACATGAAATCCTGGTTTTTAGTTTTCCATTAAATTTTGCAACTACGCACCTTTTCAGTGTTCATTGCAATATTATTGCTTTTAAAGGCTAGCTTTAACGGTATATTTCCCAACAGTGGAACCAGCCTCTCTCTCTCTCTCTCTCTCTCTCTCTCTCTCTCTCTCTCCCTCTCTCTCTCTTCTTTTTTATGAGGTCTGAATTCTAAAGTCGCTCGCTTCCAGAGGAAGAAATATTGCTCTTGGAAGTACTTGTGGAAATGTTCAAGGCAATTAGGCCCTTTCCGATTCTCATTACCACGGTGGTTGCCAGTTCACTTTTTTTTCTTGGCATTTTTCGCGTTTCCTGAATCTGCCGAGATCATTCCCTTCTCTCTCTCTCTCTCTCTCTCTCTCTCTCTCTCTCTCTCTCCTCTCTCTCATCTTCGCCTCCGCCAGAAGGCCTCGCAACCTCGAGTTTTCTAAACAAGCAATTCGTATCTCATCATCTGATGACACGGTCGGTTGTTTGTTTGCTTGCTTGCTTGTGTCTTCATTAATGGAAGTGTGGGCAACGCCTTGCAAGTCATTTTTTCTTCTTACACGCACATTCACACACAACACACATATGTATATAGTACATGCATCTGTGTGAATGTATGTATGCATGCATATCATACGCACACGTAAACATTCATACAAATATTTCGTTTACCTTGAGTGTCACCCTTAAGGATGACGTCAGAAGTCTCCCGTCCTGAGAAGTATTGATAATCAAGCACACTGTTGCATGAGACCTTCTGTGAATGCAATGCGTTCGGGCAAGGCCTTCGTTGCATGTATCTCTTAATTGCATGTCGCATTCGAGTTTCAAGGAGAAATGGGTGTGTAGACTTTTTCCTTAGAAACGTTACCTGCACAAAGGGAGCCTCTCATACTCTCCGAGAGCTGCAGATCAAATGTTTGAGTGTATACTATATATATATATATATATATATATATATATATATATATATATATGTGTGTGTATATATATATATAATATAAGATATATATAATATAAATATAAATAGATATAATTATATATACTGTATGTATGTATGTAGTATGTATGTTATGTATGTAACTGAATCACGAAAGTTTGGAACGTGATAAAATCCATAAATAAAGGTATAAGCCACGAAGGGAAAATAAACAACGGAGTTTCTGCAAGATCTTTCGACTTAACGTCCTTTACTCAGCAGATAAACTGAATTACATGAGGAATTGACAGTACAAGAAAGGTCGTATAACTGACAGATAGGGATTATAAGGAGATTAGTACCTAGCATCCGACACACCTGAAGAATGAGTAACTTTTCCAAACAAGGATAATCATGGGTGCAACAAAAAAAAATTTTAAAAAAAAAAAAAAAACAAAAAAAAGAATAGAAGTCAATCTGCTCAGACGCAAGGACAAGACAATTAAAGGATTATATAGGGCGACAGCTATTCAGAACTTTTGTAAACAAAAATTTAATTCAATACTATTCACAATACATATTAAACATACCATATACAACGAAGATATCTCTAAGGTAACTAATTTCTATTTAAGTGTGTAATTATATCTTTGAGGTCATCCTTAAACATGTTACAAATACAAGGGTCTAAATGGCTTATACCTTTATATATATATATATATAGTATATATATATATTATATATATATAATATATATATATTATAATATATATACATATATATATATATGGGAAATATGTACCTTCAGAAGAACTAAATTGCTTATATATATATTATATATTATATATATTATATAATATATATATATATATATTTATATATATATATATATATATATATATTATATTATTATATACATATAATATATATATATATATTTATTATATATATATATATATATTAATATACATATATATATATATATATTATGTATATATTATATATACATTATATATATAACTAAATTGCTTATATTTGTTTTGAGGAAAATGTTCTGCTTTTTACTTTCCTTCGGGATTTGATAAAAATTAAATTTGACAAGATCCGTAACGAGATTTAATTTTCCCAGATACCTCAATGCTTCTCTTTAAGACGATTACAAAACAGAGCATTTCTATGTAGAAAATACTCTTGTCTGATTTAACTTTGAAGGAATGTGTCCTTTTGTTAAACGTTCTCGGAATTGGTAATTATTGTCAAATGCCGTGTGTTTAGAGCTTACCTCTGTAGCAAGGCGTATATCCGAACCCGTTGTCTAGTATTCGTTGGTGCCAGATTAAAAGAGGAAAATCAATTTCAGTAAAATATACAATAGCTGAGGTTATTTGGAAAATTAATTATCCCAATTAGCGTAGATCAAAGCAGTCACAATACAGCAGTTAATTGCACAAACGTGTTAACTGTCTCACAAACCCTTTGTTTTAGCGTTTGGAGTCTGGAAGTCTGGAAGCCCAAATGAGATTAAGGTTTGAAGAAAACGAAACGGGATAGTGACGTCAATCCTTGCTTTACGAGAAAATTGTTCAGAATAATTTGTTTTAAAGGCTTCATTAACGTTTCATTTGGCATATCTGTTGCAGTCGTTCAATGCTAAATCGTGAAACTCTACGGAGTTTTATTGTAAAGTTTCATTACACCTTTGATATTTCACGGCATGTTTTCAAACATTATTTCTTATTTTAAGATGTTCGGTCATTAAGCGTGAAGTAAATGTAGGAAGATAAGCAACAACGAGTTTTTTTATGTTCAGTAATTAATATAACTTCGGTGAATAATTTTAAACGTAATTTTTGATGACTTTTTTTATAGGGAATAGTCCCGTTATTACAATTAGCTGTTAGATAATTTGCAAGATTTGCAAGTGTCTCATTTTCTTTCTTATGACTAAATTCTGTGAAGTCATTCCTGGAATTTAATGAAAAGTAAAATTTTGTTTTAATTGCATTTAAGAACTAATTAGCACTAAACGTTCCACCCTCATGGTGTTTCTTCAACATCTTAATTTGGTCACTACCGTATCTCGAATATTTTCACCTAAACTCTCATAGTATTAGTGATGGTCACTACCTCATTCAAGATGCCGCGTCTATTGGCAGGTCCCTCTCTTTTCAAGGCGAGTATATAAGCTGGGCATTTTCATTCATATTGCATCTCGTACAAAGGTGCGTTATGAGAAAAGTGTCATTACCCATAACACTTTATTACATCGTGTGGTAAGAGTATTATGGGCGAAAGTGAATTTATGTTTGTGGTGTTGTCTGCAGGGCAAGTCCCTTGCAATTATTGCTTTCTTTACGATGTCTCGAGACTTTCAGTGTCCGGCGCTCGAGTGAGTCAGACGCTTGTCGTTTCTCAAGGGAGACCGAAAGATAATTTGCTTTGCTTGGACATAACCCCTTGTGGAATAAGGTAGTGGCTCACCAGCGTTGTTTAGATTTAAGTTTTATTGGTGCATTAACTCCGAGGTAAATCCGTGTGCTTGTGTTAGTAATGCCTGTGTTTTGATCTGTCTCTGTTGCTCAGCGCTCGGCTCAGATGTGATGGAAATGGCTGCGGCAGTTTGATTCACAAAAACGGTCTGAGGTAGCAACCTGTTCTTTCTAGACTAGTTGAGAACCGGGAGGCTCTGTCATTCCAGAGCCAACCGTCGTAACATGTGTTTTTTGCCTGTGTGTTTGATATATTTTCATGTGAAAAAAAATCCCAAAAATGTGTAACTATCTATCTAATTTTTTTTAGAAATAATATCCCGCCTTTTCGCCCGTAGTCTATATCGTCCTCAATGTAAATTAAAGCGGAAATTACCTAACAATTAGTTGTAAATTATACGTGAATAAATATCCTCTAATTAATAACTATCTTTCTGCATAGTAAATCAGTGAAATCCCCATGATTTTATAGCTTCCTGATACAAAAGATATCTCGAAATATAAAGCACCATAAGAACAGTCGTCGTGAAAAAAGTCAGCGCCCTCCCCTTGATATTTTTATTTTCTCTTTTATTTATTGCCGAGGTTGTGAGGCTCCGAGTGTTTTTCTGAGAGTTATCTGATTCCCGAGGCATTCAAACGAACTACCGAACGTGACTCTTCGGTCATTAGGTGGCTGTTTAGTGTTGCCCAGAATGCTCTTGGCATACCGCTTGGCACCGATGGGGCCACATGAGTGCCTATCCTGAAATTTGGCTGTTACCGAGCTGAAGTTTATTGGAGGGATTTGCTTGCTTAGTGTTCTTTGTTCTCAGATTACAAGTTCATTGACCCTTGACCCAGTCTGGGGTTTGGGGCCGGGGGGGGGGGGGGGGGGGGGGGGGGGGGTGGGGGGGGGACGGCATAAGCCGACAATGGCCGACAGCATGGGGGAAAATGACAGTGGGTTTACTAAACTAGATCCTTTAGAAATATGTTTTTTCTTTATTAAAAAAAGTGTAATATTTATTTATCTATGAGGTCCTTGTTACTTCTGGTTTATATGATATTGGAGCTTATTCATTATAGTTTCTTTTTTATTACCAACGGTATCTCAATCTCCCCCCCCAAAAAAAATAAAGTAGGCACTTAATTGGTAATTAAAAATACCTTATTTTTTCTTAAAGGAAGAATTAGTTTGTGCTGCAATGTAGTTCATGAATCTTTACACATTCTCACATTAATCAGTTAAATTACATTCAGGCATATAAGCAGTTTATAGACATACAAATGTTAGCATTTGTTTGAGTCAGGCATAAAAACATTTTTTGATACATTTAGACAAATTTTGAGACATCCGGTGTTAAGTCGTATTTCGGTTGAAAGTTTTTTGTGTGTGTGTGTGTGTGTGTGTGTGTGTGATGACTCTTGTACAAGTAGAGCCATGATCGCATTTCCTGCGTGACTGTCGACGAGCTATCAGGATCCCTGTCCTGACATCCATTTCCGTGTCGGGGCAACCGGATGGCCCTTTTGTAAACAGGATATGGAAAAGATTCGACTTTGTGTGAAAGATGTTGCTTAACCTCCTCGAGATGTTTTGGAGATGTTTCGTATTGTTCTGCCTTCAGTATCAGGTCACAGAGTCTTATCTTTTGCTCTCCCCCCACTTTTTTTTTGGGGGGGGGGGAGCATAGCTCTTCTTTTTCCTTTGTTTCTAAACTTGAGTTTTTGCTTTATACATGTACATGTACGTACATTAGTGTATAAATTATTTTATCCTTGTAGCATTTTCTGCATGGATGTATATGTGCGTCTCTCTCTTCCTTTTATACATATATTATGTTATATATATATATATATATATATATATATATATATATATATATATATATATATATGAATTTCTTTATGCGTCTGCGTGCTTGCATGGGTGTGTTTTTTTCTACTTTCTCAGTGACAGATATTTTGCTTGTGCATGCGATTGCCTTCCTTAAAGCTGATTTACAGGCTCTCTCTCTCTCTCTCTCTCTCTCTTCTCCTCTCTCTCTCTCTCTCTCTCTCTCTCTCTCTCTGTTTGACTTTCGGATCTGGGATTAATTCACTCGGGGACGGGAATGACATTTATTGCAGAATGACCTCACGTGGACCTTTTTTTAGTTTTGGTTTACATTAAATATGATTTTGTCCCCGGGGTTTAATTCTGATACTCTGATCGCTTTTATTTGCTTGGTTTTATTAGTTTTTTAGAAAATTAGCCATCTGGGCTATATATTAGAATATAATATATTTTAGTAATATATATAATATAATAATATATAAAATAGACCTACATACATATATTATATATATATATTATATAATGGGTATAGTTATATATATATAACTAAATGTTATGTCTATATATATATATAATATCATATATAACATACATACTATATATATATATATATATATATATATAGATATATAATATATATATATTGTATGTGGTTTTTATTTATATTATATTATATATATAATATTATAATAATAGACATATAGATATATATATTATTATATATATATATTATATACATATATAATATATATATATTATATATATATTATATTTACGTATACATATAGGATATATATCATAAATGCCTTTATAATTTCCGTATCACATGCTTTTCTAGTATCATACCTTCTAATTGTTTTCGCTAGTGTTTTAGTAGTAATAATAGCACTTGATATTTTTTTTTAACAGTGAAATTACATTATAACAGAGGTAATTTTGTTATATAGATGTTATTATTTAATTTGTAGTTATAATGTTAGCTACGTTTTGCCTCAGTGCAATTTGTTTAATTTTGTATCTGTATATTCACTATGTATCCATCTGCCTATATGACTAACTGTCGTTAATGCAATTGAAGCTTCACTTTTCCGTGTAAGGGAAAGAATAACCGTAAGAAACGGTTCGATCGTAGATTGACCGCACCTTGGGCGGAATGTTCCAAGTTTATCTGGATAGTATTGGTTCCTTTTTCCTTCTTTGTTTTCTTATTTTTCCTCTTCCTCTTCTTCTTCTTCTTCTGAGAGAGAGAGAGAGAGAGAGAGAGAGAGAGAGAGAGAGAGAGAGAGAGAGAGAGAGAATTTCCTATTTCTTGCAGTTGCATTCCAGACATGACCAGAGAGTGGCTCTCTCTCTCTCTCTCTCTCTCTCTCTCTCTCACTCACACACACACACACACACACAAGTACGAGAAAGATAAACAAGATTGTCCGCACTTGAGTAGCGCAGCCTTCTGAAAAGTGTGTTAAGTTTTGCGGTTGCGAGACCTGAATACGGAATGGAACCCGACTTAATTTTTATGCTTTTGCGGAAGAGTTCACGAAGTACTGCGCAATTCTCGTGCCGGGCTTCGTTCGTAGGTCGTTGTACGTGTTTGTATAACGCATTGCCGAAATGTGTTTGGAATTCTAGTTCGTCAAGTGTGAGTTTTATCTATAAATTGTGTGCATTTTTTTTATACTATAAATATGTATTCACAAACGTTCAGCTACAAATGTCGTTTAATGTCCAGTTCGCTTTATGTCGGGAATGTCACCGAAGGGTAAACATGGGAGAGTCGAATGGTTACTGACGTCACTGAAAGTCGTCGATCCGTACTGTCGGGCGTTCGAATCTCCCTGGATCCGAATCGCTCACTAGTTATAATTCCCCTTCTGTGATATTCCCAAAGTAAAGGGAATTGGATATTAAACAACATTTGTAGCTCAATGTCTGTGAATATAAAAATGTCACGGTGGATATGATTAAAATTCATAAACATTTATGTAAATGAGTTTCGTCGTCACGAATTCTTTGCAACTTCGTACTCCTCCTCCTCCTCCTCCTCCTTGTCCTTTGTAGACACTTGCTCTCTCCCCCACCAGTAAAGCAGAACATCATCAGCAACTTTCGATAACTCATCGGAAATGTCGAGGAACATGTGTCACTCTATCCTCCTCCTCCTCCTCCCCCCCCCCCTTTCCCCAACCCCCTCCCTCTCCTCCTCCTCCCCCCCCCCCTCCCCCCCCCCCTTTTTCCCCCCAACCCCCCCTCCCTCTCCCCCCTCCCTCCCTACCCACTCCACCGTGACCCAAGTCTCTCGCCCCGTCATTCCTCATTTAAATTGGATAGAACACGAAACAAAAGAAAAGCGGAATGCGCCCAAGTCAAATCCAGTTTTCAAATTGACATTTCAGGAACAGAGAGAGAAAGAGAAAGAGGTCTCTTCTTTTATTGCTATTTTCTTTTTTATCTGTGCTTGGCCTTGAAGCATTTATTGATTTTTGGGACTAACGGAGATATTGAGGATTGAAGGAGTATTTAGAAGAGCAAATCTTTCTCGTGCATGGAGGAATCTCAGATAAATATTTGATAACTTTAAGGGGGTTAAAATGGTATTTCCTGACCATTAACTGGATACAGAGATTAGAATATGTAGAGAATTATTCCTAAACAGAAGAATATTGAAATGCCTTCGAAATTGTTTTCGCTCTTGTTTGTGGTCCTTCCTTTCATATATTATTATTATTATTATTATTATTATTATTATTAGATTCACCCTCTTCACATGGAACGGGCACACAAGGGCCATTGACTTGAAATTCAAGCTTCCAAAGAACGTTGGGCTCAGCCTCCCATTATAGATCCCACACCGCAGCAATAACTGATCATGATAGAGCCAGTGATTCTTCATCGCCCTAAGGAAAAGACGCGAACCCGCTGCATCTGAGTGGCATGCCACGACACTAACAACCATACCAGCAGGCCCAGCTGGTTACAATCAGAAATTGTACGTACAGTTTATATTTCGCAGCGTATACTTTTTTATCAGCGTTTCCCATGGGCTAAACAAAGGAAAAGTAAAAGATTTGAGATCTAAAATGTTGTCGATGGGAATGTTTAGACATCCAAGGCAATAAACGTGTGGTATATCTTGTACGTACAGCGTACGTGAATATAACCTCTCGTCTCATCCCAACCAAACTCTCGGAGTATGGAAATCGGAAATGTCTCCCAGACCAGGTTTCAGTCCAAGTTTGTTTTGGAAGTTTGGGGCGGAGGGTAACGAACAGATTTAGTTGCTCCTACGTTGGAGTTTGACAGATACCCGTCGATGAATTTTGATGTTACGATGCCTGGTAGGCAAAGTAATCAGTCAATGCTTAATGAAGTTAGTCGAAACGGGTGAAGCCTCTTGATTCTAGATGATGATGATGTGGTGAACCTTTTTTTTATAATTTGATTTAATGAGTTATTTATGTTATGTAGCAAAGTTAGTTATATTATATATTGGCGATTTCACAGTTGAGCCAATTTTTATACTATAATTTTAGCGAGAATGTACAATTTTAATATAACTCACTCTCTCTCTCTCCGCTTTTTTTGTATCTTGATCATGTAATTGACAGTAGAGTACGTGTGTATTATCCCGAAACCCCTCATGATATCAGACTAGATTTAAGGAGAGAGAGAGAGAGAGAGAGAGAGAGAGAGAGAGAGAGAGAGAGAGAGAGAGAGTAATATCAAAATGGAGGGCAGCTGGTGCTCCGTGGAGAATTGCATCTAGTTAAAGCTGGCAGATGGCCTTTCAATTGTTGTTAACGATTTATGTACAGCTCAGATGGCACAGGGGAGCTTCCTCCGTTGTTTGACCAAGGTCATTGGAGTGTATTTCGTTTGACTCTCTCTCTCTCTACTTTCAAAAGTGGATCAAGACTAGAGGCAAGTAATTGTAGGCCTGTTAGTCTAACATCACATATGAAAGTGTATGGAAGGGTAATGAAGAAAAATATTATGTAACATTTAATGAAGAATAATTTGTTTGATATAGGACAGCAGGGCTTTGTACCCGGAAAAAGTACACAAACCCAACTGTTAGTCCACCGTGAGAACATATATAAAAATATAATAAACAGAAAAGAAACAGATGTGGTTTACCTAGACTTTGCAAAAGCTTTTGATAAGGTAGACCATAATATATTAGCGAAGAAAATTAGAAAACATAATATTGTGGACAAAGTAAGAGGATGGATAAAAGAATTTTACACAACAGAAAACAGGTAGTTATTGCAAACGATGAGAAATCGGATGAAGCTAAGGTAATATCCGGTGTGCCACAAGGTACGGTGTTAGCTGCATTGCTATTTGTTATTATGATTGCAGACTTAGACAGTAACGTTAAGGACTCAGTTGTGAGTAGTTTCGCCGATGACACAAGAATAAGTAGAGAAATTACTTGTGAAGATAGGAACTCGCTACAAAGAGACCTAAACAAAATATATGAATGGGCAGAGATAAATAGGATGGCATTTAACTCTGATAAAATTGAATCAATGAATTATAGAGATAAAGAAGGAATGCTATATCCATATAGGGGACCTAATAACGAAACAATCACAAATAAGGAAGCAGTTAAAGACCTTGGTGTGATGTTGAATAGGAACATGTTATGCAATGACCAAATAGCAATACTATTGGCAAAATGCAAAGCAAAAATGGGAATGTTGTTACGGCACTTCAAAACAAGAAAAGCCGAACACATGATTATGCTTTATAAAACGTATGTACGTAGTCCACTTGAATATTGCAATGATAAGGTACCCACACTACCAAAAGGATATTGCACGAATAGAGAGTGTACAAAGGTCCTTTACAGCTAGAATAGAAGAATTTAAGGATCTTGACTACTGGGAAAGACTACAATTTTTAAAATTATATAGTCTAGAAAGGAGAAGAGAACGCTACCTAATAATACAGGCATGGAAACAGATAGAAGGAATTGCCGGAAGCATCATGGAGCTAAAAATATAAGGAAAACGAAAGAAAACACACAGGACATTAATCCACTACGCACCAGCATCGACAATGCAGCGTCTCTTCAATGCTTGCCAGCTCATCTGAGGAACATATCAGGAGTGAGCATAGATGTGTTTAAGAATGAGCTCGACAAATATCTAAGCTGCATCCCTGACCATCCAAGATTGGAAGATGCAAAATATACTGGGAGATGCATTAGGAATTCTCTGGTAGACATTAGAGGTACCTCACACTGAGGGAACTGGGGAAACCCGAACACGCTGTAAGGTCTGCAAGGTAAGATAATGCTCTCTCTCTCTCTCTCTCTCTCTCTCTCTCTCTCTCTCTCTTAGATCGTTCTGACCACTTTATGTTTAAACTTGAAGTTGGTTACAATTCGGTATCCAATATTTTCCCTTTGCTCTTACAGTTAGTGTGGATGATTTTCTCCTATATATTTTTATTCTCTTACTCATCTTAGCTATATCCCTCCTCCTCCTCCTCCTCCTCCTCCTCCTCCCTCTTCTTTTCAGTCTCTGTATTCCATCATCCATAATCGATGTAAAATGATTGATGAAGACGATTGAGGGTAAATCGTTTTCGGGAGAATTAAGCGTTCAGAGAGAGAGAGAGAGAGAGAGAGAGAGAGAGAGAGAGAGATGACTGAATACTGTAGGAGTGAGACGAAGGGGGCGTGGGCGTGAGTGGCGAACGGTTTACCGATTATTGAAGGCGTATCATGCTGCACATTTAATTGCATTTTGTGTTTCCTCGGATGGAACAAATGCGTCAAAGTCGAAATGTGTATCGTGTCATTTATGGACTGTTTGGTTATTAATTTATTCATTTATTTTTCCTTTCCTTAAAAATGAATCTTTTCTTTCTGTGTTTCCTGTTTCTTCTTTCTAACGAACACCATATTCTTTGGAAGCTTGAATTTCAAGTCAGTGGCCACTGTGGGCTTGTTCCTTATGATTGTGTATAATTTATTTAAAATATCTGTGAGCCTCCATATTTCTTGTCCATAGTTTTTCCGCTTGTGATCTTTGCATTTCTTTTCTGACATTATTACCACTGTGACTGGATTCTAAGGCTGTTCATTATTTTCCATTGCTGAAATTAACATCCCCGCAATTTTTTTTATATGATACTAATATCACCACAATATTTTGTAGATGTCACTAGCAACAGCCGTTATCAGTTTTACTGATGATACTAATACCGCCATTGTTATCATTATTAATGAGATCTATGCATCCATTAATGTTTTGTGTGAATGGTTGAAGCAGTCACTTAGTATTCTCGAACTGATAATGATAACTGCCATTTATTTATCCACTGATAACGCCACTGAAATTAAGTTCACCCATATCTCTAATGCCAGCATTAATTTTTTTAATTTATATTTAGCGAAATTAATGCCTGTTGATATTTATTGTGCGTTATAATGATCACGCGCACAAAAAGTGAAAATATGCCGGCGAGTCTTGTAATATGATGCTTCAAATCATTATTGCCTGAGCAAATTGACACAAAGGTTCATTATACTTTGCCAACTAGTTTTAACGTATCCTGGATCTCTCTCTCTCTCTCTCTCTCTCTCTCTCTCTCTCTCTCTCTCTCTCTCTCTCTCACACACACACACACACACACACAGTGTGCTCCCGTGAACCCGAGGTTTTCAGGAAAATGAGGTCATTTTAATCCTTTAAAAAATGTCATGTTTGTAAATTATGCGTCGTTAAGCGGGCTAGGTACGTGGATAAATGATCTCTTTAGTTGAAACTATAATCGTGTATATTCGAATAACAGCGTCATATTTTCTCCTGGAATAAATTTGAAGCTTAATGAGAGATTTGGTGGTTAATTTTTTAATTATTTGCCACCTGCTAAGTTGTTTTTGTTTGTGGTGGTCTCTCTTCACGTGCTTGGGCATTACGCTGATTCGTGTCAAGTTATTTATAATGCCTTACAGTGATTTCGTTTTTAGCCGGTATTACTCTTTTGTGTTTCGTTTTTTTTTTTTTAATTTATTTACGTGTTACCACATTAGTTTTAAATTTTCCGTTTTCTTACTTCCATGTACGTAAGATGCTGAGGTTAACTTGAAAGAAATAACATCCGATCTCTCTCTCTCTCTCTCTCTCTCTCTCTCTCTCTCTCTGCGTACGTGATAAAGATTAATTTCAAGTCCCAGTGATGAATGAGCCAATTCCATCAATGACCTCTGATTTTGTGACGCTGTTCCGGCTGTGAGAGACTGTGTTAGTTTGAGGCGAAATACATATTTCTACAAACCTCCAACGTTTACTTCAGTTTCTCTCAGTTGTGTTAGTCCTGACGTTGAAACACCTCTTTCTTACGGCAGGATGTTGGAAAACCGTAGGAAAAAATGAAGGAAATTCACCTTTAGTCGGAGGCCATCATTCTATCTCTCTCTCTCTCTCTCTCTCTCTCCTCTCTCTCTCTCTCTCTCTGCGTCATCTAAGATGATCAGACTCCATTATTGGATTTTTTTTTTCCATTATCCAGCTTCATTCAAAAAGAGGGGGCGCCTTCACGTAGCATGGTGGGCGTCGGGAAAAATGGTGAGATACACCAAAGACCTGGGCTTCTTTTTCCTCCGGAATATCACCATTATTCGTCGCAACACCTACCGAAGTCTATTGATCTGATCGGCTCTCGTCGTCGCCGTCGCTTTTTGGACCAGCTGCGATTTTTTTGGGTCCCAGTTATTGTAAATTTTATTTTTTATATCTTTGTGCGAAACATTTCATGGAAGCAGGATAAAAGTGTATACCTTTGAGGGTTGATACGTCGGCTGGCTTTATGTGCATACTGTTTTTTTGTATGGATTTAAACAACGTACGCACGCGTACGTACGCTACCAGACACGCACGTATTTATTATTCACCTTTTTCCCCTTGGGAAGTGGCCTCCGAAGGTGCCAGCCCGCCAGTTCTTATCAAGTCTTTTGGGATGGGGCTATTATCCATGTCCTTTGTAACCTTGATTGCGACCTTCAGGGTCTTTTTTATCAAGATCTTCCTGATTCGCTTGTTAAAGAAAAAAAAAGCTAGTAGATAGAAAGCTCTTTATGCAAGTGTATATAACTTTTGCATTTCATTTACAGAATGAATGACTTTTGCGCATCTTATCCCCATATGTTTTTGGACAGTTTGCCGTAAATTGTTATAGTAAAAAAGGAATCCAAATTATGAACTGGCTCACAAACGCACTTGTCATTTTTAGACTTCTGGAATTATCAAGGACCCCCGGCTTCCTCTGCTACGATAGAAGGTTTCATTTGGAAATTGAAATTGTATCGTTGAAACTTCATTCTTTTAGAACCGAAAACATGCATACATGTCGATGACCATAGGCTTTGCGACGCAACCTCACATACACACATCAGTCGAGGTTGGAATTAACAGTTAAATGCCAGGATGAAACTCGCTCAAGCATGACTGCTATCGACCTCATTTCATTGTCAGCATTTGTGTAGTATATACCAGTTAAAATTCATCATTAATTCCCCAATACTGACATGATCTACCGGGCTGTCTCTGAAGGTGTCATTGTGGCAAAATGCGGCGAGGCACACACATGGCACTGCTACTAGATGAAAGAAAAAATAACTTTCTCCCGTAGTTTGTTATTTAAACTGGGCCTTTGAAGAAGGGAAATGTAAGTACAGTCACTCATATAAGTTCATGGATGTCTCCGGTAATAACGCTGAATTCCATCCATCCCATTTCTGGACAATGGGTCTGTATAGGGACTTAAGACTGGCACACACCGAAACTTTCTACAGCAGAGTTAGGTAGTTGAAAATTTGGCCAGTTTCGCACTCCCAGACACCTGTCATCCAGAAAGGGGTGAAATGGAAATCTCTCTCAAACACCCTGACATCCATGAACTTATATGAGTGACTGTACAAACCATACTTAAAAAATTGAAGACCTCAATCATCTGTTGGTTACGAAAGCAGTTCATTTGAAGGACTGTTTACAAGTGCGTATATCCGCAATGGCGACCTTTATTCACGTTTCTTGTTGACTCCTCCCACCCCCGCCCCCCACCCCACCCTTTACGCTATAGTATACTACTCCCCCGCCCCTGCCACCTTCCCCTTACCCTGTCCGATGTATCGATAGTATGAAACGGGGTCAGGGCGTACATCATTTAAAATCCAGGACCGCAGGTATCACGCCTCTTCTTCGTCCGTCTCACCAGGAGGGAGGGATAAAGGAAATCGTGATGAAAGACTTCAGATTAATCGCTCGGAATAATGAAATTGCGCCAGTGCCCGTGACGATAAAAGTTACACCATTAGTAACCATTCAGAGTGAATTTATTGCACCGACATTCTGCAGGCTCGGTAAGCGTTCTGACAATTGTCTTTATTGATTGAAGGGGTAGGGTGTGAAGGAAGAGGTGGGGAGAGAGAGAGAGAGAGAGAGAGAGAGAGAGAGAAGAGAGAGGGAAGGAGGAAGTAGTAGTAGTAGGAGGAATGACGTTGAGGGAGGGGGGGGAGGAGGAGGTGTGTTGGTGCATGTGAAGGAAAGGATGAAATTTTATCTTTTCTTCGGAGCTTCTGCTGTTCCACCCCCATATCTCCTCCTCCCCTTAAATCCCCCTCGTCTCAGCCCTCTTCCACCCCTTCTCTAAACTACCTCTTCGTTGCTATAGTGAGTGTTTCTTTACTTTCGCGTAACCTTTTCCCCGATGGTGAATCATTCCCATTTTGTCATCCGTTCCAATTCCTCTACACACGTTTAATCAAGCCCACTTCTTACTCTCTCTCTCTCTCTCTCTTCTCCCCCCGCCCCACGCGCCATCCATGACCCCATAATAATGGGGCGGAGGGCCGCAACCTGGGAAATATAGGACATAGGAAATGAATGAATCTATTTCTTTCGTTCGTCCATTATTCGTTTTAGCATTCTTTCCGTGCGCCTATTCAATAGTCATGGTTACTTCCTTTCAAGGAAAACGAAAGTGGGAAGGAAAACTCTTAACCAAAACGTTACGTCTAAGTACACAAGAACGAAGAAGAAAAAAATTGGTTTCCTATTTCATGCGCGTAGTCTTCCGACTACTCGCCCATGAGATCATCGCATCCGTTTTGTAAACTAAGTAGGCAAAGATGACGTCATTTCCGTTGACTGGCCTTTAAGGAGTCACAAGTGCCGTTCAGAATAACCCACGACGCCGCGACGCCTCTGCGCTCCCTTCCATTTGGTCAACGAAAAATGTCGCTGTTTACTTAAGATTGTTATCGCTTGAACGAGGCGTTTAGTATGTGACTCATCTTAGGTTCCTTCTTTTATTTTTATAATCAAGGTCAATATATTATCATAGTAAGGACATAACAGTAAATATTAACAATTTATTGCTCAAAAATGCTATATTGATATTGTTTTCTTTGCATTTGTTTTCTATCTATGTTTTCTTTGCGTAGTTGTGCGTAAAATCCATCTCTGCCGGTATCTGTATTCTTTTGGAATAAAATTTGACAATGAAAATTAGAATAATAGTATGTACATATGAAATATATATATTGTGTTTATACTACATATCAAATAAATAAAAGGCAAAATCCACGAAAGAAAGTGAAAACATGGGGTGAAGCCAGGCCTTTCGACTGGCTGTCCTTTACTTAGCTGAGTAAGTAAAGGACACTAAATCGAAAGGCCTAGCACCAATACATTGTTTCACTTTCCCTCGTGAATTTTGCTCTTATTTACGTACTCATCACGTTCCATTTTTTCGTGCTTCAGTTATACGTACATATGAAATATATGTATCATATATGATAGATCATTATATAATAAATGATAGTGCTCGTGTACGCGCACATGTATTCATTATATTCTATATAATGCAGCCTGACCACTTTTGAAAGGCGCCAGCTGACTCTGTTCCCACTATGTTGAATAGCAGGGCATTATGGAACGGAGAGAGATGAACCAGATAAGAAACTGCTTCATATTTGGCCTAGAAACGTGGAAAGTGTTGAGAACTGGTTTAGTTTATCTCATGCTTTCCCCGGAAACTTTTCGTAGAAATAGTGTAAATAAGCAGGCACTGCTTCTGAGAATAATGCTAGGGATATATTCCAACAGAAATACTGGAGGGAAAGAAATATTTTGGAAGTTCCGAGAAGGGTGGAATTCGTCTACACTTTTGTATCCTATATTTCCTTATGATTTTTCATCTTCGTCCGTGTTTTATACTTTGGAACAATCGGTCTTCGTATGGGAAAAATTGCAATGAGTTCATGAAACAAAAGTTTGCAGTCGCTAGTAAATAATGACATAATGAAAACCTGAATAATGAATATAATATAAGAGATTTCGCCATATGACTAAAGTAAGCTACAGAGAATCAAGCAAGAATATTTTTTTTTTTTTTTTTTTTTTTTTTTTTTTTGCTATAACTAAGTTGGACACGAAAATATTGCACAGTTCTTCACTGGAAAATTGATTTTCTGAGGAATGTTACAATTTTTATTCCATATGAAACGAAGACAGTTTTTTTTATATGAAATGAAGACTTCTTTTTGAAGGAATAAAGAAGATTAATGGAGACTTGGTTCTTGCCGAGATTTTGGACCAAGACAAAAGCGTCGGTTCTCTTTATCTCGTCTTCCAGCCCTCTGGCGGTGAAGTTCAACCAATACGAACAAGCAAGTAATTTCAAAGAGTGCTCTCGACCGAATAACTTCATCTTTCATGCAGTATTTATTCTCTCTCTCTCTCTCTCTCTCTCTCTCTCTCTCTCTCTCTCTCTCTCTCTCTCTCTCTCTCTCTCTCTCTCTCCATTAATAATAGATTTATTTTGATTCTCTGTTAGACCTATCAAGAACGGCCATGAACAGATACAATTTCTGTCTGCCGTTTCCTCTCTCTCTCTCATTAATT
>NC_087202.1:68603021-68610521 GCF_015104395.2 Macrobrachium nipponense | reverse complement strand
ATATATATATATTATATGCAAAAGAATAAAGTTTCCAGTTGAATTTTAATGTAAGTTTCATAATGTTTGTTGCTTTCTGATTATTCACTGCGCAGATTCATTAAAGCGGCTTGAATAATATGCTTTTCTGAAGTCCACCACCATAGACAGATATACATGGTTGCTTGTGTGCGAGTAACTATGGGCCTTATTTCGTGCATGCTCACGTACATAACAACATTAAGGGAAAACTGTTAATTTTTTGCAACGACAATTTATCTTCATTGATTGATTTATTGATTGATTTATCTGTTTATTTATTTATTTTGTGTGGCCGTTTTCAGTGGCGTTGTATTAATTTTGTATTAATTTATGGGCAGAATTCGGGGGACGGAAGTTAACGAAATTAACTTGGGTTTTCATTATTCGTTGCGGGAAATTTTTTTTCCAATTCTCTGATGTAAAATAACTTACAAACTAACAGCTATTGGGCTTTTGTTTGGCGGATCTATTGCATTGATTTGTTTACTGTTTTGATTATATATTTGCTTTATGTCGTTTTCTTTGGAGCACAGTTTCTTGTTGACTCTCTCTCTCTCTCTCTCTCTCTCTCTCTCTCTCTCTCTCTCTCTCTCTCTCTCTCTCTCTCTCTCTCTCATGGCATGGAGGGAATCTCCTCGTCTCTCTGGAATTCCCGTTCGATTCCAGCATCCAAGGGAGTTCCAGGGATTCTGGAATGGGTAGGTTTGTGGCTAAAGAGTTCTGGCGCAGAAGACGCCCACACGCTTGTCGATTTTTTTTTCTCTTTCCTCTTGAATAATGGTCTGATGTATACATTTGTGGGATTATTTGCATCTCAAGCGGAAATTCTGAAGATACTCCAGCTCTCTCTCTCTCTCTCTCTCTCTCTCTCTCTCTCTCTCTCTCTCTCTCTCTCTATCGTTTTAGACTTAGATATATTTAGAAAATATAACGATTTCCCGTTATATTTTCTTTAATAAGATGTTCTGTAAGTATCTTCAAAGAACTTTAAATCCTACCGAGTATTAGTACCGGGTAAAGCTAGTCTCTAAATTCATTCAGTTCATATAAGAAAGGAAATTTTACATGTAAGAAGTAAAGCTTTCAGGAGCTCTCTCTCTCTCTCTCTCTCTCTCTCTCTCTCTCTCTCTCTCTCTCTCTCTCTCTCTCTCTCTCTCTTTTCTGCTTCTCGTTATTTCCAGTTCGTGTTTTCTGTGTTTTTCATAAACTGAAAACCACAGCCATTTTATTTTCGATGAGATCGTTGAGTGTTTCAACTTGACGAATGCGTCGCTGTCTCTCTCTCAACCCTTTTTGTTGCTGTGGGAGTCTTAATGACTCGGCCTGTCAACCTCGGAGCCTCCAAAGCCCATACGTATAGGGAGAGATCCTACCAAGTTCAAGGCCCTTTGGCCTTTGAGTCTGTTCTTTCTTGATCTTTCCTCGCTCTCTTGTTTTCTTCTTTTATCTATTATGTGAAGGCCGTTAGGATTGGCAGCCAAATGCCGTTGCGCGCCTACCGTTGAAACGACATAATAAGAATAAAACAAATAAAAATAAAGAATGAGAGTTCTCCCGGGAGCCATGATATTGGTCTTGTGGACGCCAAAGCCAGGTCAGAAAATGGAATGTAGTAATATTATTACAACATTCTCTCTCTCTCTCTCTCTCTCTCTCTCTCTCTCTCTCTCTCTCTCTCTCGATTGCTTCAAGAACCTCAAAAGTTAGAAGAGAGGTTTTCTTTTAATTTTCCCCCGTTTCTAGTTGTTTTGTTTCTGAAAGGCGAAGAATTGAGGGTTTTCATTCTTTTGGACATTATTTTGTGGTCTAATATCAGAATATGCAAAAAAAATTAGTATTCTCTTGGAGTTTTATAAATCTTATATTCCCCTTATCATCTTTGATCAATTCACATGTTTATTATTGATTTATTTCATTGTCATTTTATAATGCCGTCTCTCAGTATTTTCATCACTTTGGTTTTTATATGGAACTTTGTTATTAAAGAATCATGTTGTAGAAATGTTCCAGTCGCTTAGTTTTTGTTAAGGCCTGCCAGTATCCATTTTATATTGAAAATGTCAGCTCGTAAGCCAGTTGATGAATGAAGCAGTCAGTCAGTCGGTCGGTCAGCTGATCAGACAGTAAAGCCAAAACCAAAACTGGCTTATTTAAAGACAGTCAACAAGCAGACATTGATTGTTCATAACAAAGAATAAAATTTAAAAAGCAGTGCGGCGATCTTTTTGAGTTTTTCCTGTCAGTTGCAAATATCGATTTTATTTTAGAGTTTGACAGAGAACCATCTCTGCACTCGATGTCATAATTGCCCTGCGTCCTCCTTGTTAACTAGCGCCGCCGAGTATGCGTGCGTGCGTGTGTGGGTGGGAAGGGGCGTGTGCTTGGGCGCTTCGGACTCGTGAAGAAGGGTTGTCGAGAGGTAGCGGGAGGGTAGTCTGGAAAGAGAGAGAGAGAGAGAGAAGGGGTTGGGGCTTGCAGTTCTGTCGACGAATGGCAGTATCGATTTGAACTAGATTGGGTGGCTGCAATCCCTTCTCCCCCCCTCCTTTCTCTCTCTCTCTCTCTCTCTCTCTCTCTCTCTCTCTCTCTTTGCACTAGTTAATTTTTTATGGTTCATTGTTGTCTTCTGACATTTTTTTTAGCCGTCTGTTCAGCATCTTTAAATCCTGTCTCAACCCGCTCTCCTCCCTTCAATTCTTTGTTACCTCTCTCTCTCTCTCTCTCTCTCTCTCTCTCTCTCTCTCTCTCTCTCTCTCTGTAGGGAGCATTTCATTTTTAATGTCAGAGATCACTGAGCATCATCGGTTGACATCACCGTCAGTGAAGAAATGCTTTTGAAATGCACTGGTGTAATGTGACGTCACTTCTGAAGCTGGAAGTGGCTGGCCACGGTATTTCAGGGAGAGCATTATGCCCTCTGGATCCGCTCAAGGACTCACGCTCCAAAAGGCGTGGACAAAATTCTCATACCATTAAGCTGGATTTGAATAGCACTTTTCGACTGACTCTCTCTCTCTCTCTCTCTCTCTCTCTCTCTCTCTCTCTCTCTCTCATACATACATACACACAAATGCACACCTAAAATCCTGACACTGAAATGAGCACCGTTTCTACAGCGGGTACGCCGCCTCAAATAGTTGACGCTGTATTAGTTTGTTCCATTGATGTTTCGAGCTATACGGATGAGGTTAATTATCTCCTTAATGAATGTAATTAACCTGCTTTACGATAGACTGAAAACACTGGGGGAAATATACTCGGAGGTAGAGGAACGTGGTAGGTCAAGGAGATGACAACTTCATCAGAGGCTGAAACGTAAACCTATTTTTGTCTGACTTTCTCTCAGGGATCAAGTTTATTCTCTCTCTCTCTCTCTCTCTCTCTCTCTCTCTCTCTCTCTCTCTTTGATATTTCGAGACAAAGAGCAGGAGCGACATCATGACGCTATAAATAGACACGCATGTAACGTCATGTTCTTATTGCAGTTTTTTATTTTTTTTTTCTTTTTCTTTTTTTTTCATGTATAAACGGTCTTGACTGCCCGTGAAAAAAACAAGTCTTTTGGTTAGTTACTTCCTCTCGATATTCAGTGCATTTCGCATTGTGGAACGATATTTCGAATCTTACATGTATTTGCTGATATCGTGTGTGCATGTGTATCTATATACATTTGTGTGAGTATCTATACATACACACACACACACACACATATATATATATATATATATATATATATATATATATATATATATATATGTATATATAGTGTGGGTGTCTGTATGTATGTGGGCAGACCCACATGCTGGAAGTATGACTATGTACGTAATATCCCTTTGGTCGCATAGGACCAAACATTTCCTCTTGTGTGTGTGCACGTCGTGGGAAGTAAATTTCTCCTTGTGTGTGTGCACGTCGTGGGAAGTTTTTATCGACAGTTTCTTTAGTATTCTCAGTGGAATCTCTACCCAAAATCCTCGGACGGCAGCTCTTGGCTTTGGTACTCTAGGTTTTTTCTTATTTCTTCATTTTTTCTCGTCTTAGCTTCCTAGAAAGTAATCCTGTACAGTGGAAACATTTTCGGAGCGGATTTGTCTTTTCTCTGTTGTATGATTTTGGCGAATATATATATATATATATATATATATATATATATATATATAGATATATATCATATATATATATATATATATATTTATATATAATGTGTGCGTTTGCGTTAAGAAACTGCTATTGTTGTGAGGCCTTTGTGTTATGTCTGTATGTGGGTTTGTATGTATGTATATATATATATATATATATATATATATATATATATATATATATTATATATATATATATACATAGTCATATATACATAGTTATCTATATATGCATACATATATGTATGCACACATATACTTACGTATCCCGTATTAATCTGTTTATGCGAATTTCCATGGAGATCTGTGTATGCGTTTGCACGTGTATGTGAGTAGCCTATGGACTCCTTTGCAGTCGCTGGTTTTCATAACAGTGAATGACGGGGCGTAATTAGATTCCCAAGCATGACGTCATTCGGTGAGTGAACCGGCCCTGGTCTGGTCTGGTAATGATTTTGTTTTGTTATCAACCAAAGCGCATGGAAAGTCTTTTATACGCATAAGAAATATGCATTTAGAAGAAAACGGGCAGTAAATTGAGTTGGGAAATATGTACACCAAGTTATTCATTTTTATATCACAAAACTCATTTTTATATTATAAAAGTTACAGTGAAAAGCTGTACAAACTAACTTACGGTGTTTACCATGAAGTGAGTCAGCGTCATGATAACTGTCATTTTCAATTCAGCAAAGGCTGTTAATTTTTTTATGAATTGTTTGATCTCACGTAAACCGTATAGAAATGTTTCCAAACAAGGTATTATTTTCAGATTAACTACTTCAAAACAATTTTTTTTTTTTTGTCAACCGACAGGATTGGCACAGCCATACTTGCTGGCAGATGTGAATTTGTTAGAATATTGAGCAAGCCGTTGGTCCCGTTGCTGAATAACCACTGGTTCCATGCAACGTTAAAACACCATACAAACAATTCCTCTTAAAGTTTAGGAAATCTGTGATTTTTTTTATTTATACTATATACCATATATATATATATATATATATATATATATATATATATTATATATATATATATATATATATATATATATATATATATATATAGTATATATATATTGTATGATAGGATACATACATATAGCCTTAAGTAAAGGAGCCTTGCGTATCAAATCAGTGGGTAGAATTCATTGTTATATCCCAAAGTTTTATTTATTTTTACTCTCTCTCTCTCTCTCTCTCTCTCTCTCTCTCTCTCTCTCTCTTCTCCACATACACGCTTACATAGTATTTACTGTCATACTTAGCTTGTGTGTTTATTGGTATACGTACCAAGTGTGTTTGTTTGTGTGTGTTGTGTCTGAACATGTACTGACTGATCCCCCCCATTGTCCTCACCTGACTTTGACGTCCAACTGACGTTAATCATTATGAGTTCCGGCATCCCAAAATTAACGGGCAGGGCGCAGCTTCACGTTGATGCCGGAGCGTGAATTCGACGTAGTCAAGTTTTCATGGATGTTTTTCTTCGGTGGTTCCTTATCGAAAAAAAAAAAAACATTTTCTTGGTCCTTTTATCTCGATGCTTTGGCGAAGGAGAATGTTTTTTTTTTTATTGTGTTCTACTGTTGTCTTTTTTTTTTTTTTTTTTTTTTTTTAATAAAACGTCTTCGAGGGCAATGTTTTGATACAGGTTTGGATGGTGTCCTACTGTGGTGTCAGTTTTTTTTTTTAAATAAAAACTTCTTCGAGGGCAATGTTTTGATATAGAAGACACATTTCTGAGGTGCATCATACCAAAACGTTTATTATTGAACGTTTTAGTTCAGCGCCTTGTGGAAAGAAATACGTTCGCTGGCGAATTACTTTAATATAGAAGGAATTTGAAGCCGAGGATTGTTACGTAATGAAAATAAATTGAGAAAAATGGGTGTTGCGGAAAGAAGGCGAAACGACTCTGCAAAATCAGTTAGCAAAATGGATACGGAAATGAACACTGGTAATCAGAGAGAGAGAGAGAGAGAGAGAGAGAGAGAGAGACTTTAATTATTATGAGAGGGAGCGATACAATACATAGGCATCAGTTTAATGTGTTTTATCGATCGTATTGCAACGAGGAGGCGGTCGTCCACGTGAATTACTCTCTCTCTCTCTCTCTCTCTCTCTCTCTCTCTCTCTATAGTTTATCTTTTGGTGAGCTCTATTGACTAAATGGTCGTCAACGTTAATTGGTGAGCTCTATAGACTAAATGTTCGTCCACGTGAATTACTCTCTATGAAGCTTATCTTTTGTGAGCTCTGTTGACTAAATGGTCGTACACGTGAATTATTCTCTCTCTCTCTCTCTCTCTCTCTCTCTCTCTCTCTCTCTCTCTCTCTCTCTCTCTCCAGCTTATCTTTTGTGTATGTGTGTGATTGCCAAAGTCCTTCCGCGTAAAGTTTCTTTATGGCGAAACTCCACATGACCGAAACGACTTTTCCCATCCCGTGACGTCTTCCTTCGCATTGCTATATTTCTTGGTCTCATCCGAGGCGGAATTTGCAGGAACAAAACTGACTGACTGATAAGCGGGATTTCCTGTCGCCGTCTGAACACATAACGCAGATTTTGTCGTGTTTTTTTTCCCAGACTCCTCTCTGTCTCGGCTCCCAACCCTCCATCCCTCTTCCCCCTACGATCATCACCCATCACCGCTCCCCACCGTAGTCCCAGTTATATGAAGATCTCCCCTCTTTCGTTCAGTCCGATGTATCCTTCGATCCCCTCAAATGACATTCCTAATGTCAGGATTCCTTACAGAGACGCATAGCCATTGGCTGGGGGAGGATTTGGGTCCAAGCAAAGTGCCTGCGATATCCCACTTCATTGAATGATACCCATTTGTAAGTCTCGCTGGAATCTGAAGTATTACACGGTAGTGTTTGATGTTTATTGGTTTGTCTTCAAAATAACGTTATCATTAACCTTCTTTAAGTACTGGGATGAAAATAGTAAGAATAAATAAGTTGTCTCTGGAATTACTTAACAACAGCTGGATGAGTATATAAGGTGAAACATAACATGAGTAAATAATTGCATCTGCACCTATATTTACATTGATATTTTTGTTTGCTGTTGATTCCGAATGTGTGAAAAACGAATTAAATATAATGATGTAACGAAAACATATTGTAATCAAGAGGAACCGTATACCCCAAATTCAAAATGATAAAACATTCAAATCTGTGACATCAAGAGCAGAGGGATCATTCCAGAGATACTGAGATTACTGCCTGAACGAATGAATGTAGGTAGTTCGAGTTTCCTGAGAGAAGAAAATACTCTTCGCCAAAAAAAGAAAAAATATTGGGAACATAGTTAACCCACCACTGGGAAAACA
>NC_087202.1:68390521-68598021 GCF_015104395.2 Macrobrachium nipponense | reverse complement strand
TATATTATAATCACAATGAAACGTGATTTCTATGTTATACTGAACCATAAGGAGTATGAAAATCTAGGGGCAAATTTCACCACTGTGTTTATTTATCCGCGGTTAATTGTGGATAATATTATATAGTATATACATAATATATATAGTGTATAATATATATATATATATATATATATATATATATATATAGATACATATTTAATATTATCCACACTTAACCGCGGATAAATAAACACACTGTGAAATTTGCCCCTAGATTTTCATACTCCTTTTGGTTCAGTATAACACAGGAATCACGTTTCATTGAAAATTATTATTATTAGTATTATATAAGAATATATATATATTATATATTATATATATATATATATATATAAGAGAGAGAGAGAGAATTCGAGTTTGTTTCTCCAGTAGTTATTATTATTATTATTATTATTTTATTATTATTATTATACTATATTATTATTATTATTATTATTATTACGGGGGTTTCCAGGAGGCACATCGCTGGAAGCCGTAGGGTGTCCCATCCCCGTTTCCACGAAATAGGGCAAGTAGGGCCATCGCCTGTTTTCATCCCCGAATTATATATGGCAATGGTTATTGCCTTTCGCTCCACGACACCTGGCTCCCCCATTCCCCATTACGTCCTCTGACGGGAGGATGAAGCTTACAGAATAAGCACAGGAATAGGGGAAGGAATAGGAGGATACAGGCCAGGAGGAGGGGAGGATGGGGAAGAGGAAAAAGGAGGGAGGAGGAGGAGGAGGAGGAAGGAGGGAGTAAAAAAGAAAAAGGAAGGAGGGAGGGGATATGGAAGGAAAGACGGAGGAAAAAGGAGAAGGATCGATGGAGGATGGAAAAGGGAGGGCGGAGTGAGGAGGAGGAGGAGGAGGAAGTAGAAAAAGAAGAGGAGGGGGATGAAGAAGAGGATGAGGAGGATGATGTAAAAGAGGAGGAGGAGGGGGAAGAGCAGAAGGACTAGGAGGATGAAAACGAAGAGGAGGAAAAAGAGGAGGAGGAGGATGTAGTGGAGGAGAAGGAGGAAGACTAGGAGGGTGAAAAAGAGGAGAAGGATGAAAAAGAAGAGGAGGAGGAGGAGGAGAATGAAGGGAGGACAAGGAGGATGAAAAATAGTAGTAGTAGGAGGAGGAGGAGGAAGAAGAAGAGAGGCACTCTGTAGGGATTTGTCTTGGTGGTTATTGTATATGAAGTTGCTTTTCGCCGCTATTCCGTTGGTCGTACTGCTATTACTGCGACTATACGACTGCTGCTGTTATTACTGCTACGCCTTTTGGTCTTGGTGTTATGACTATTATTGTCGTTGTTGATATTTACGCTCTCAATATTGTTATTTTACTCTTCTTGCTGATGTTATGATTATTCTTGCTTTCACTGGATGGAGTTATCAAACTAAGCCCTTTTTGTTTTGTGAAGATTATTATTTTTTGGTTATCGTCACATTCGGTACCAATATTATTTCTACTATAACTATGGCTTTTAGTCGTTGTCTCCGTCATTGCAATGGCTATAATTGGAGTTAGCGGCCTTCATGCTATCGTAAATAATATGTTTGCCTTTGATCTTGTAATTGGCTCTCAATTTATGGGGCAAGATTGCTTGGCAACCTCTGGTCTTTTCGTTTGCTGTGGAGGCGCCAGAAACCCAGACGCTTTCCAGAGACCGCGTAAGTTTTCTTTCTTCTTCTTCTTCTTCTTCATCTTCTTCTTCTAGGAAGTTTGGAATCCCGCTCAAGATGGCAGAAGTTGTTTGGAGAAGTTCATAAATAAATAAGACTGCCTTCGCCATCTTTCCTGAGCAAAGAGATCCTATTTGATTGAGGAGTCCAGATTCAAATGGTCTCTCTCTCTCTCTCTCTCTTCTCTCTCTCTCTCTCTCTCTCTCTCTCTCTCTCTTGTCTGCTCTTGTCTAACTTTTGAATGATTCCATTTAGCCTTTTGTATTTGTGATTGTATTTCTTAAAATTCATGTGTAGTGTCACTTTGAAAGACTGAACCAGGTAGGATTATCATTCCGGAAAGTCGTTTTATGTTATTTTTATTGATTGGATTAATTTGATTTGTATTCACTGCCTTGTGAGGGTTATATAAAAGCTAAAGGTGTTGTATGCTCTTCAATGTAAACTGTAGACGGAAAGTCGCAACAGTAGGGACATTCCTACCGTCCAAGAGCTTGGTCTAAGGTGCCGCTATTCTGCATATTTATGTTTATTTCACAACATGGATTCTCGATGGGTTTCGTTACGTAGGAATACTCAGAAAAGAAAAAAAATCTAGACGCTTACTCCCTTCTTCCAACTGCTTCGTGCTTCTCTACTTCCGTCTCTATCTCGCTTACACCCCCCTTTCTCCCCCCCTCCCCCTCTGCCCATTGATTGATTTGGGGAACCTCATTCATATAAATCCCTCTTCGCCGGTCTACTAAGGTTTCTATGGTAAGCACAGCGATGCTGTCTTAAGGTTTCTCCGGCTTCCTTCTCCGGTCTCCTCTTTCCCGTGTCAATTCTTTCTTGTCTGTCTACTATTTGTTTTTTTTATTATTTTATTCCTGAGTTCATTACAGCATTTTTATATGTTATTTGCTTGCGCGCGCGCGCACACACACACACACACACACACACACACACACACACAAGAAGTAAACAAGAAGTCTTTATTACGTATATTTAAGAACGAAAAAGTTTATGTAAATGGTAAGTATGGTAGAGGACCAGGAAAAGAAAACCATGAAAGCGTCTGGTGGTAAATTAGCAAAAGCCTTGATAACACTGATGATCTCGCGAAAATACGCCAGTTCCCCCAACAGAGCCTGATTTCAAGTTCCTTATCGTATCCCCCTGATCCGGTTGAAACCGACGCTAATTGTGCCTTTGTCCGTTTGAGAAGATTAGAAGGAAGGCCTTTTTTGCTTGCGTGTGATTGTTCCCCGGCCTTACTTGAGTGAGCTTCAATTAAACGCTGTATTCTAGAACGTTCTTTACCAAGACTTCCGTCCCATTGACCTTCGGCGGACAGAGGAATGGATCTCTCCTTCCGGGCGTTCTCAGACATTATGTGGGTAATAATGCTGTCGGGAACTTCCTAAGACGGATGCATGTTTCCCCTGACTTATCTTCTGGAAGCCGTTTTGCCGATTGGCTTGGTATTGCTGGAACGATCCTGACATTATTATTATTATTATTATTATTATTATTACGCGATTTATTGAAAGTAATGGCTATTCCAGCCGCGTTTATTTTGTATAGATGTTTCTCAATTTTTCTTATTACTGACTTTTCTTCTGTACTCAAATTGACTATCAAAACACCAAATGGGGAATTCGTGTCAAAAACATGATATTTCTCATATTGAATCCCCCATTTGGCGTTTTAGTAGCCAATTTGAGTACAGAAGAAAAGTCAGTAATAAAAAGAATATTGAGACTTCTATACAAAATTAACGCGGCTGAAATAACCACTATTTTCAATAAAACTTGTATTAATGAAGGTCTTCCTCCAGCATATATATTATTATTTATTATTATTATTATTATTATTATTATTATTATTATTAAATTATTATTATTATTATTATTATCAAGAAGGAAGTAGACCATCTCACAAACATGGCTGCGTCATGACAGTTAATTATGTGTTAAGTCTTCCCAAGTTTTCTTAGAATGGTTGTCTCTTCTTTGTTAATATATGTCAATAACTGGCCATTATTGACGTTGAAAATGAAAGGAGTATTAGGAAAATTGACAAGACTCAAAACAAAATTTACTAGCATGAGACACCCATCAACATTTTTTGAAACATGGATGCTATTTTATTATAATTATTATTATTATTATTATTATTATTATTATTATTATTATTATTATTATTATTATTATTATTATTATTATTTTCATTATGAAAAATAGAAATTTTAGCTTGACCCGAACTTTTGAACCGTCAGCTTTTGATGTAATGGTCCGCTGACTCTGTATGCATTACTTACTACCCGTGTTTGAACTTTGCTCTGATGTTAAACAACCGTTCGAAAATGTGAGGGAGTATGATTTTACGCTTAGATTGGCTAAATCGTTTTAATACTGCTTTCCTATATATATATATATTATAATATATATATTATTATCATATATAATATTAATAACAAACAGACACACATGCATATATATATATTTGTATGTGTGTGTGTGTGCTGTGTGTGTGTGCGCGCGCGAGCGTAATTGAATCACGAAAATATGGAACGTGACGAATTATATAAATAACGACAAAATCCATCTTTTCCCTTTGCTTCGTGGATTTGGTCTTTATTTGTGTGTGTGCCTATATATATATATATATATATATATATATATATATATATATATATATATTATAAACACATGTATATATGTGTGTAATTGAATCACGGAAATATGGAGCGTGATGAATGGTATAAATAAAGACAAAATCCATCTTTTCCCGTTGCTTCGCGGATTTGGTCTTTATTTATGTGTGCGTGCGTGTGTGAGTATGTGTGTATTTTTGGGGCCGTATACATCTTGAAATATCCAACCCTTTAACATCACAAAGATATGCACTGCATATTAAAAAGATAAGTTGTCATGGGTAAGCAAAGACTGGGTCTTCAGAAGCTTGTTCATGTGACCTTAAGGAAAATATACGAACCTGAGTGTGTAACCGAATGCATAATTGAAATCAATAACGTTGCACGCACATCGAAAAGCGAAAGGAATTAAGTGCAGCAAGCTTAAGAGAGTCCACATCAGATGTTACGAGCATGGATGAAGTTTTGTGACGGTGTGAGAGTAACAAATTTACTTTTTCGTTTCGCAAAGCTTCCATGAATTCATGTGCGAAAATCCGCTTTTTGCTCTCTCTCTCTCTCTCTCTCTCTCTCTCTCTCAACTCTCTCTCTCTCTCTCTCTCTCTCTCATTTCCGCCCTTTATTAGGCACGAACGGGCGTGTGTTCCAGAAGTTTAATTAACGGGTTTTCAGTGATGTTGAATCTTTTAAAAGCAGCTTTCGGCGCTGTTCATATCGCTTTATGGATGTAAGTTTTTCTTAATCAAATACTGGTATATTAATAATATTATATTTAATAATATAATTTTATTTATTTATATTATTTATATATATATATATATATATATATTTTTTTATATATATTTATATATATATATATATATATATATAATACATATATATATATATATATCACACCAAACTAAGATGACGTGGTTATTGCTTTATGTTTTATACATGTATAGATATATATATGCCGAGTATTTATTTATTTATTACTTTGTAAACGCCTCTGTTCTGTATACGCCAATTACTTAATCGAAAACTCTATTGTAAAGTTTAACAATTGTCGAAATAATTTCATGTTTATTCACATGTTAAAAACGGGGACTAAGTTGATAAATTTTGCATTTAAGAAAGCCTAATAATCGGCCGCTTTTTGTGCGTCATTTATCTCGATACCAGTATACGCTATCACGCCATCTACGAAGAACCACACGAAACCGGATCAGATCCTAGCGCACGAGGACCTTCATTTCATTCGATCATGCAAGTCATTGGGTTGCTGTTCTTCTTGAACTTCCATGAAAGAAAGTTTGTGATTTTCTTGATAAGAAGACAGACAGGCCAGAGGAGGGAGGAGAAAACATTCTCCAATGTCTTTCATGATAGTTTAGTGAGGATGACGCAGCCGGCGATGTAAGCGTAAGGGGAAATTTCCGCTGCGAAGATTACGAATCGTGGGAGTCTTAAAAAGTCTCCCTCGAGCAACCTTGACCAGGGCTGTATGACGTCATGTCACGATGACGTCACAGTGTGGGTGGCTCTACCGAATCAAAGCTCGAGGGGAAGCTCTCTCCCACCTCTGAATTTTCTCTCTTTAAAGCAAGACACGCCTGAAACTCTCTCTCTCTCTCTCTCTCTCTCTCTCTCTCTCTCTCTCTCTCTCTCTCTCTCTTACACACACACACACACACACCTATGTGAGTTTTTTGGATATTCAAAGTAAGAGAAAGGTTAATTAATGTTGGAAATGGAATTTTAACTGATTTATGAATAACTGAACCACTCTCTCTCTCTCTCTCTCTCTCTCTCTCTCTCTCTCTCTCATGTAAGTTTTCGAGAGACTCAAAGAAAAATAAATGTCAATTAATGTTGGGAAAGGAATTTTAACTGATTTATGAATAACTGAACCACTCTCTCTCTCTCTCTCAAAATTTCTCTTCTCTCTCTCTCCTCTCTTCTCCCGTTCTCCTCACTCCATCTTCTCTATCTCATGGTAAGTCCGAGAGACCCGAAAATAAAATGTCAAACTTAATGGTTGGGAAAAGGAATTTTAACTGATTTATATAAAAACAAAACCACATTCTCTCTCTCTCTCTCTCTCTCTCTCTCTCTCTCTCTCTCTCTGCTGATGTGATGTTATCTCACGATATATGTGACAGTTATGGCCTGTGATTTATGCGATAGCTCACAGTTACGGACGAAATTTACCGTGTGATTGTATACGTTCCTGCAAATGTGCATCGTTTACGAAATCTCCCGAAATTGTCGAAAGTGATTTCATTTCTGGTGTGGAAAACCTTCGCTTATGGGAAGTTTTTGTGATGGCCGCAGCTACAGGATTTTACTCATTGGGGTCTTCTCTTTGCCCAGAGATTCGTCGCTTTTTCAAATATTTCGCCGAGTTGTTTGTACTAATCGAAAAATATATTGGCTTAGGTTTTGGCTTTATTTCTGAAGATGGCTGTATCTTTTTATTTCTATAAATTACTGTATCATTTTATTTCTGTAGATGACTATCATTTTATTTCTATGAATTACTGTATCATTTTATTTCTGTAGATGACTATAATTTTATTTCTATAAACTACTGTATCATTTTATTTCTGTAGATGACTGTATCATTTTATTTCTATAGATGCCTGTATCATTTTAAATCTGTAGATGATTGTATCATTTTATTTCTATAAACTACTGTATCATTTTAGTTTTGTAGATGACAGTATCATTTTATTCTATAAATTACTGTATCATTTTATTTCTGTAGATGACAGTATCATTTTATTTCTATAAATTACTGTATCATTTTTATAGTTTTGTAGATGATAATATCATTTTATTTTATAAATTCCTGTATCATTTTATTTCTGTAGATGACATACATTTTTTATTTTATATTAAAACTGTACTCAGATTAGTTTGTGAGATTATCATTTTATTTCTGTAGATGACGTATCATTTTATTTCTATAGATTAATGTATCATTTTATTTCTATAGATTACTGTATCATTTTCAAACTTGCTTGTCGGAGAGGTTTAGCTAAATTGCTTGATTGCAAGCAATTGCATTTTATGGGTTGAAAGTTCAAAACACGGATTATTATGTAGTTTTTGGAAGCGCTAGTAGCTGCTGTTTCCAGCTACTCTTAACTACTGTACATTTATTTTATCCAGTTCAGCGGAACTTCAAAGAGTTTACTTTTACTAACCATTTTTTTTAAAGACGAGTATTCCCCGGAGACTTTCGTAAACAATGAGAGGCTCTTTGTTAGGTAACCAAGGGGAGGAGAGAATAAGCCCTCCTGTATTGAGAGGAGTTTTATTATCTTCCACTTCTCTCCTACTACTACTACTGCTACTACTACTTCTTCGTCTTCTTCTTCTTCTTCTTCACTTATTGATGCGGCAACACCTTGGGTGTCTTTTATAGAAACTGACATTGTTCTCTGCCATAGACTAAGGTATCTCGTAACGCCAGAGTACGTCATTTTTTGGATAACTCATTGCGGGCACGTCAAGTCAAAATAGTTACGTCAACGTTACGTTAATAAATTGAGATTGAGAAATTTAAAAAGCATATCTTATCTGGCGTTATTAAGTCAGATTAGATGAGAAAAAGGGATGCTTGTTGTAGGTATTCGACTCGTCTGATTAGCTTTTATTTTGATTATTATATAATAGAATTGACTTTCTCATCAAAGCGGGCCTTGAGATTTTAGTGCACACCGTGTAGGGTGTGCTTGTGCGTACAAGTTACAGTGAGAGAGAGAGAGAGAGAGAGAGAGGAGAGAGAGAGAGAGAGAGAATTGATCTTCAGACTCGTGAGTCTTCTTTCACTAATCACCGTTTTTATGTCTTAGCTTTCTTCTTTTATTCTCTCGTTGTGCCTTTTGTTTAGAAACGTGTTATTTACTCTCTCCCCTTCTTCCGTCATTACACCTTCCCTACACCCGTTACCCACACACCTTTCTCCTCATCATTCTTCTCCCCCGTTTCCTTTCATTCTCCAAGGAGCTGACACGAGCAAGATCTCATTAGAGTCGTACATCTGCCAACGTTATTCTTGGGTTCTTTCAGGTTATTCTGCTCGCTGTTCGGTGTAGTGGATATTTGCTGATCATCTTCAGCTCTCTCTCTCTCTCTCACCAATCCTTCTCGTCACGTCTCAAGTTCTCTCTCATCTCCGTCTTGCTTCCTCTTCTATCTCTCTCATCCTTTAATTGAAAGAAGTACCGGAGCTGGGAGCCCTTTCTCATACTCATTTTTAGTGAATAGACGAATAGAGCTCTCTCCTTAACTTTTTTATTTTTGTCCTCCTGCCTAAAAAAAAAAATTACCCCTTTTTGTGTCCCTCTCCATGTCTCTCTCACTCTCTCTTCTCGATGTTCTCGTTCTCCCCTTTTGACCGTCTGCTCTCCCTCTTCCATTATTGGCTGCACGTGAACTTCGCGAGAGGCTTTCGTCACCGAACTGTTTGTTTCCTCTTTCCGAAATTCGTGATCCTCATGAAGAATTGGCCCTTGAAGTATTAATCTCCACTGTCCAGTATTAAACAATACCTCACAACAAAGCAAAAACTGATTCTCTCTCTCTCTCTCTCTCTCTCTCTCTCTCTCTCATCCTTATATCTGAAGTTTTTCCCTCTGCATGTAGTCAGTAATCACCCTTTCATCTTCCCCTATTCCATTCATTAGTGTTATCATCAATCTGTTATGTTCCCCGTTTTCCATGTCGGATTTATTGTTGTTTTGACGCATGGTTTGTTTAATGTATCCACTGTTTCTGTTGTCGCAATCTTTCGTACGAAGGTATTAAAAATGCCAAAGTTGCTGAATGAACCAAGATACAAATATATATATATATAATATATATATATAATAGGTATATATATATATATATATAAATTATATTATCCATTGTTGTGTGGTGTGGTGTGTGTGTGTGTGTCTGTTGTACAATATATAACATTATATAATAGAACCATTGTGTGTGTGCGGTACATATACTATTACCATGGATATATATATATATATATATATATATATATATATATATATATATATATATATATATATATATATATATATAGCATATATAGATTATATATATATACTATATATATATACACACACACACACAAAACACACACATATATATATATATATATATATATATATATATATATATATATATATATATATATATTTCGGGAAGCATAAATCTCTTGCTGATACTGTTGGGGTGCGTCTGCCTCTTCCTTCCTTCGCTTATGTTCCTCTCTCATTATCGTCTCTCTTCTGCTTCACGTTCTTTTCCCGCTTTCCCTGTTCCATTTCCTTCTTCCCTTCACACTTTGTCTGGGACGATAGTTGGTCTTTTTGTTAGAACTTCCGCCTTGGATTTTCGTCTCACGGATTTTTCCCCCCTTCTAAAATCCACGTTTTTTTTATTTTTTTTTATATATCCTCGACTTAGTGAAAGAGTGAATGAGAGAAAGAAAGTTTACCGAATTTCAAGCCAGCGAAAGCATTAGCTTCCAACTGATATTACGTGCATTTATCCCTGTGTTTGTTCACTGCACGTTTCATTTCTTCTTCTTTTTCGCAAATAAACGTCCGTGGCATTTCTCATCTTACTAAGAAAGAGGGAGTTACATGAACTTCCCACACACACACACACACACACACAAACGCGCGCACTCCATGTATGAGCTCGTTTATTTCCTCTTTTAACTTCCCGCTTCTTCCGAAGCATGAGAGAGGTTGGGGGTGGGGGGAAGTTATCTAAACCTCACACAAGGGAAAGCATCAGTCGTGCCAATCGATCTCCCCCAGTATTTCACAGCTTCCGAAAATTGAAGATCCTTTGGCAAATCCCCCGGCCGCTGTAATTCAGCGTGTTTGACAGGGGAAAGTTAGAGTCAACACTCGTGAGAATCCATGGACAAATCTCTCTCTCTCTCTTCTCTCTCTCTCTCTGTTGGTTATACAAGCGAAGGCGATGTGCTTTGCATCCTGTGTTTGTTCATCACTAATGATCGGATGTTACGCCCGCCTGAAAGGTGACTCTTTTCAATTGGTAGTTGAGTGCAACCTCTTTCCCATCGTACTTGAAATGCATCTCTCTCTCTCTCTCCTCTCTCTCTCTCTCTCTCTCTCTCTCTCTCTCTCTCTTTCGGAAACTAATGTGAATTTTTGAGATACCCAAATAGAGAAGAAAGGTCAAGGAATGTTGAAAACGTATTTTTAACTGATTTATATAAAAAAATAATACAAATGTCTTTCTCTCTCTCTCTCTCTCTCTCTCTCTCTCTCTCTCTCTCTCTCTCTCTCTCGGTAACTAAAGTGAATTTTTGAGATACTCAAATAAAAGAAGTCAGGTAATGTTGAAAACGTATTTTTAACTGATTTATATAAAAAATACAAATGTTGCCTCTCTCTCTCTCTCTCTCTCTCTCTCTCTCTCTCTCTCTCTCTCTCTCTCCTCTCTCTTAACACTCTTTCACACTACACACAGAGCACTAATGAAACTAATAGAGATATTCGAACAGGAGACTGGTTAGGACTGTTTAATGTTTGTACATTAATCGATTTGATACTAAGAAGTGGCATTATGGCAACAACAGCATTATATCTGTATAAGGAAATTGTTGGTTGGGCTCCATCTTAAATGAGGATGCTGACATCAGTGCATCACGATTCACATGAAAAGTCCTAGGCGTTCGTCTTACTTTATTTAGACAAGTCGGGTGAAGTGGTATTTACGTTCATTGAAAGTCCATTATTTGTAAAGTGGTTGTTTAGACCCTTTGCCATTAAGCGAAAAAGGAATGCTCATGATAGTCTATATAATTTTTTCTTAAATGTGAATGAAACTGATTATTTTCTTGTATTTATCAGACACTGAAAACAAATTCTGCTTATTTATTATGTTTAATCATTTCACGGACTTGAGAATACACTAGGAATTTAGTAGTTTAATATTAGAATCCAAACATTAGTTCGTTGCATGATTTACCTGCATTGGCGGAGCAAAGGTTGCAAGAGAGAGAGAGAGAGAGAGAGAGAGAGAGAGAGAGAGAGAGAGAGGTCCTAGAGCCGAGAGGAGTGGGGTAGAAAGTCTTTGGAGGGTGGGGAAGGGGGTGGGGGAATGGCGGAAGATAATGGGGTTAGGGATGGAGGTGTGGATGGGGGAGCTTAGGGGAAACGAAAGCGTGAATTACCGTCTCGCGAAAGAGTGAGACGATATTAAATTCATTTTGCAGAGTATGATTCTTGTTGGAGATTCGTGTATTTTTTTATCACATCGTTAATCATTAAGCTGCGAATGTCGTTCAAAATCCAACTGAATATTAAATGATTTTTGTAGGGTAATGTGTGTGTGTATATTATATATATATATATATATATATATATATATATATATATATATATATATATATATATATATATATGTATATATATATATATATATGTATGTATATATATATATATATATAATATATATATATATATATATATATATATATTAATAAAAGGAGCCCATAAAAACACCAAAATATGAGAGAAAAAAATACTATATTTCAGAGACTGCTGTCTCCCTCTTCAGGTAGATGATTCATCTACCTGAAGAGGGAGACAGCAGTCTCTGAAATATATACTTTTTTCTCTATATTTTGGTGTTTTTATGGGCTCCTTTTATTAGATGGAATTCTGTTGTTACAGAACTTTTTACCAGTCATATATATATATATATATATATATAGATATATATATATATATATATATATAGATATATGTACTTACATATATAAACATTAACCTCAAAAATAAAAAGTTAATATTAAGTTGGATTTTGAACGACATTCGCAGCTTAATGATTAACGATGTGATAAAAAATACACGAATCTCCAACAAGAATCATACTCTGCAAAATGAATTTGATGCCGTCTCACTCTTTCTCTCTCTCTCTCTCTAATCTCTCTCTCTAATATATATATATATATATAATATATATATATATATATATATATATATATATAGAGAGAGAGAGAGAGAGAGAGAGAGAGAGAGAGAGAGAGAGAGTTAACTAAACTGAAAATAGGTAAAATTAGAGACAGGCAGAGTCAGTGTGTGTATGTGTGTGTTTCTATGTATTGTGTACGTGCATTTGCACGTAATTATACACATGCAGAGAGAGAGAGAGAGATTTGGCAACAGATAGTAGAAGCTGTAGAGAGAGAGAGAGAGAGAGAGAGAGAGAGAGAGAGAGAGAGAGAGAGAGAGAGAGAGAAACACTGCATTAGAAACAGACGCGGCTGTATATTGCCGCTAGAGAGAGGAAATACGAGCAAAGTAGTTTACCAGAATTCTTAATTATTTCCCATTGTTTTAGTTTCTTTTGTTAATGCAGTGGCGCGGACCCAAACAAAGAACTTTAATTACATGTCACCTTAAAGATGTTACGTGCTACGTATATTTACCTGAGTACGTGATTATAGAGATGAATGAACCACACAAAGAAAAAAAAAAACTTACAAAGCTTCTTCTTAGTGTCCGAGCACTGCCCGGTCACGCCCTATTTTCTTTTCCTCTGGAAGAAGCAATTAAAGAAGTTTCTCTCAAAACATGGAATAGCTTTTCAGTGGGACTTCCGTCGTCCTTTTATCCTGAAGACGAAGGAAATAAGAAGAGCCATTTCATCTCATCTTTACTGAGGCAACTTTTCTTCTCTGAAGGTAGCGGTTTTCTAATTTTTTATTGTTGCTTGTATTGCCGGATATTCTGTTATGTTTCTGACTGAAATTAGAATGATCTTTTTTGTAATATAGGTATTTTTTAAGCAATGGAAATATAATTTTGGTTGATCCAGCTCTGATTTTAGTTTTCTGTAAAAGAAAGCTATTGAAATGGCTCTGTCTGTACGTCCGCACTTTTCCTATCCGCCCTCAGATCCTAAAAACTACTTACGCTAGAGTACTACAATTGGGTATGTAGATCACCCAGCCTTCAATCATCAAACACACCAAATTTCAGTCCTCTACCTATGATAGTTTTTATAGGACATGCCGTCACCGGGCCGTGGCTGAAAGTTTCATGGGCCGCGGCTCATACAAGCATTACACGCTGTACAATAAAACTCGATTGCGCCAAAGAAACGTCGGGTCCTGTTTTACTTGTTTGTCGTTGTAATTGCTCACAGTTGATGATAGGTTGAGACACTGACATTTTTACATTCGCCTCTCATACGTTGAGTCAGCAATTAGGTTGGGAATGAGAAGAGGCTGCTCCCTATGCTTCTTTAGGGTAAAGGTTTCCTGAGAAGAAAAATGTCCTCATATTTATTTTTGGAATCAAGTACGAGGGAATATTACAAAAATAAAAATAAAATAATCACAATATTTCTTGTTAAGTAGCGTTTGCGTCACTAGGTAATTCATGTATATTATATATATATATGTGTGTGTGTGTGTGTGTGTGTGTATTGCGCGTGTGTTTGCGTTTGTTGCAGGTGTGTGAACGGCGCTCACGTGCATGTAAAAATATATATAGTACTGTGCCATTTTGTTGCTAATTCTCTCTCTCTCTCTCTCTCTCTCTCTCTCTCTCTCTCTCTCTCTCTCTCTCTGAGCTTTGTAAAGGGTAGCAACTATTTTCGGGAAGATTGATATCGACGCCCGGGGGAATCTCCCCTGACGTTTGAGAAATCCTTCGTGGGTGGTTTATGTGTCCTTCGCTTTCGGATGATTATGTTAGTTTGTTCGGAGCAAATCCCACTTCAAGGACTCGATTGGCGTCGCATCCTCCTGACTTATATATATATATATATATAATATATATATATATATATATTATATATATATGTGTGTGTGTGTGTGTGTGTGTGTATGTGTGATGTATCTATATGTGACTGGTATGTTCTGCTGCAACAGAATTCCATCCAATAAAGCAGCATAAAGACGCCAAAATATAGAAAGAAGGTACTGTATTTCAGAGACTGTTGTCTCCCTCTTCAGGTTGGTAAAGTATTTTATATACATACATACATACATATATATATACATACATACATACATACATACATACATACATACATACATACATACATACATACATACATATACATACATACATGAAATGTTTGTTCATTAGACCTTGAAAAATATGATATCAAAATCATGTAAGTAGTGCTCTATGTTTCTTCATCATTATCCGTATACATTTCCCCTTTCTTTTTCTATTTATCGATACATAAACATTTTCATGCGCATTTTTGCCTCTCTCTCTCTCTCTCTCTCTCTCTCTCTCTCTATCTCTCTCTCTCTCTCTCTCTCTCTCACTCACACAGGGTTTCCCAAATATCACCTCCCTCCCTTACACGCATTCTTGCACTTCCGGGACATTGCAAAGGAGTCATCCCGTCTCGGTGTACGTTATAGGGGTTGATAACCTTGCTATTGCAACCGTTTTAGGTTATTTTATATGTTTACTCTTGAATTCATTCTCTGCAATTGATGGTTTAAAGGTTACGCGTCCAGTGTTCCAGGTTAATGTGACCTATACTTAATAAATAGTGGGTATGTCTTTCTCTTATTAATGAACATCTGTTAATCTTGCAAATCATTCTTAAGAGATACGTCTCCGGGAGGAAGGAAGTTCTCTTGAATGAAAGAAGTAAACAAGAGATTTCAGTGAAAGAGAAGGTTCCATTAGGGGATTTCAGTCTTTCCTGAAAAGAACCTTATTTCTCATGATTGGAGGGGAGTGGGTTCATTTGCATAAGAACTATCTCTTCGCGAGGCTTCTGTTTGAAGGCGGATTTTATGTTTGCTCTCATAAGTGATAACTGAACATTTTAATCTTTTTAATTTGCCCAAACATTGGCTGTATCCGATAAAAAGGATGAATAGTTTTAACGGTCTCGCCTTCCATATCTGAAGATGAATAAATATTGAGTTTATTTTTTTTTTCCTTATCAAAGTCACCCTATTCAACTGGGTTGTTTTTATAATCTGGGTTTGTAGTTGCATCCAACCTCCTTAGGAGTCCATCACTTTTCTTACTGTGCTCCATCTACTGTGCTCTGTTTCCAGTACCACACTCAGTCTTCTCCAGGATGAGTCCTGGAGCTACTTCGGCATCTAGTTTTTCCAGGTTCCTTGTCAGGAATCTTGGGATCGTGCCTGGTGTTCCTATGATTATAGGTACAATTTCCTCTGTCATATCCCATATCCGTCTTATTTCTATTTTCAGGTCTTGATACTTATCAATTTTCTTTTCTTTCTTTCTCATCTATTCTGGTACCCCATGGTAATTCGACATCAGTGAGTGATACTTTATTTTTTATTTTGTCAATCAGCGTCACGTCTGGTCTATTGGCACGTATCACCCTATCTGTTCTGCACGGTCCAGATAGGACGTATCTAGACCGTGCTGTTCTGATATCATAGTCCCAGAGGATCTTTGCCTGATCGTTTTCTATCACTTCTTCAGGTTGGTGTTCGTACCACTTATAACTGCAAGCCAGCAGGTGTTTATTATTATTATTATTATTATTATTATTTTTATTATTATTATTATATTTTTATTATTATTATTATTATTATTATTATTATTATTATCATCAATATCATAATGTTCTATCTTTTCCAGATAAAGAGAAGACACCACCTCAAAAATATAATAATATTAATAATGTATTCGCCGTAACAACGATTGCAGACAGAGACATGAAAACGGCAGGAGAGAGAGAGAGAGAGAGAGAGAGAGAGAGAGAGAGAGAGAGAGAGAGAGAGAGAATAACTAATTGACAGCTTAGGCGAAAATCCTGAATGAAGTTTGGGGATTACCAGGCTTTATGATCTGAGAAGGGTCCCGCGAGCGCACTTAATGAATAAATGCAAATACGCTCTACTATTTCCATACACTCCAAAAACGTGACACTTTTTCTTGAGCGACATTAATGTTGTTGTTGTGGTTGTGTGTGTGAGTGTTGTTTTTTTATTTGCATCGGTATGAGTTTTATTTTCACTTGTTTTAATAGCATTGCTTGGTGGAGCAGCGGATGTGGATAATCATATTTGAATCAAATGTTTTCCATCCATTGAAAATGGATGTATTTCTCTTGAAATAAAATTCGTTAGCACTAGTGTGTGTGTTTGTGTGTATATATATATATATATATATATATATATATATATATATATATATATATATATATATATATATATATATATGTATATATATATAATATATATATATATATAAGTATATATATATACGTATATATAATATATATATATATATATATATATACGTAATATATATATATATATATATATATATATATATATATATAATATATATAATATGAGTAAGGTCTACGCCGTCCATATTAGTTGAATTAGGAGGCATAGTGGCATAACCATCTCATCAAACTTCACCAGCAGAAAGCAGTCGTAGACAACATGAAAAACAGCAGCAGCAGCAGCAGTGCAGCGGCGAGAACACCAGCAGAAGTGGCTGCAAGGTTGCAGCCTTGCAGCAAAACCCTTCCCCTTGCAAGTGCAAGTGTGTGTTGCAGAAGGATCCCCCCCCCCCCATCATTTCTCTTAATGTGTTGGTTGGCTGCTGCCCAACGCTGACGCTGCTTCTGCTGTTTCTGCTGCCTAGAATGCTGTGTCGTTTTGGCTTATGATGAAGTGCAGCCAGGGGCAGGGGGTGGGGGTGGGGGGTGTTGGGGAGGGGGCCGAAGGCGAAGTTACTGACCGTAAGGCAAGAGGGACAAAGCTACCAATCTGAATCTGCTCGTTCATGCTTGCGTTTCGCTCCGGAACGTCTCCTGCTGGGGACTGTCTAGGGGGGGGGAAGCGTTGAATCAGGGGCTGTTTGAGTCAGGAGTGCGTGAGTGGGGAGCTGGCTAGGAAATATACATTCATGTCTGTGTGTTTCTGCATACTCATGGTGCTAATATTTATATCTGGAATGAAACATATTCAGAAGTGAAAGATATTGCACCTCATTGTTTCACTTTACTCGACAAATATCTAAGCTGCATCCCAGACCATCCAAGATTGGAAGATGCAAAATATACCGGAAGATGTACTAGCAACTCTCTGGTAGACATTAGAGGTGCCTCACACTGAGGGACCTGGGGCAACCCGAACAAGGTGTAAGGTCTGTAAGGCCATATAATTATGCTTCTCTTATGCATGAAATTTTGCTTCCGGTTATAAAGTATATCATCATATATATATTATATATATATATATATATATATATATATATATATATATATATATATATATATATATATAATATATTGTAATTGATTTTGTTATTTTCTTGGTGCCATCTGACGTTTTCGAAAGACGGACCTTTACATGTTATTCTTACATCGCTCTTTACTGAATGAATTCTCTCTCTCCTCTCTCTCTCTCTCTCTCTTGGCGTCAATAATCATCAGCAGTTGCGACGCCAGCTAATCTTTAATAAATCAATCAATCAATCTCTCTCTCTCTCTCTCTCTCTCTCCCTCTCTCTCTCTCTCTTCTCATACACACAAAGTTTTCGTATTAGAAATAAAAAAGAAAAAAAAAATATTTCTCAGTGACAAATGTGACTATACTCTGTTTTTTTTTTCATCTGTCCATCCGCCTGTGGTGTTTTGGATATGGTAACACCTTTGCGTCCGCGTGCTTTAAATAGTTCGCTATGTGTAAGTTTTAGGTAAATAAAAAGGATATCTGAGTGTACATTTGCAACTGAAAAGTGTTTTAATAATTTACTGTATGCGAATTACACAACCCGTTAATATTCGAAATAGGTATATTGTTATTATTGTTGAATGTAAGCTGAATGTAACTGTCTAAAGCCCGGGACGCAGTGTTACCATACAAAAACCCACAGGCGTATGGGAGATAAAAAAAAACAGAGTATAGTCACGGTAATGTCAAGAAAGTTAGCGCCATCTGATGTCATGAAGTAATGATCATAAACAATTCCTACCCTCCCCCTCCCCACCTCAGTCCCTCACTCCGCCCACCCCCGAAATCTCGCTGACACACTTTATCATGATGTCACGAAACATGTGTCGTGTTGAGTGTGAGATCATATCTTGTGATGTCACCGCCAGAGTACTTCTTTTATTTTATCGTTACTTTGTCCTCGATGTCTCGGATAATTTCGATTTTGTGATGTCATGCTGGGCAGAAAATCATACTAGGCGGTGATTTTTTTATTTTTACTTGGTGTGAACACACGAACACGCGCAAGGTGAACACTGAAAAAAAGCACTAAACCCTTTCTATGTACATTTATAGGGACAGGGGCCAAAAGGTAGCCTCAACAGTTAAAACAGAATAAAAAATAAAAAATTTAATTATTAAAAGCATAAAATTTAAAATTTTTCAGACATGAATAAAGTTGGCCATAATTTAAGAATGAAGTGGACCATGAAAAGGATAAAACAAAAATAAGTAGCATGTATTAATGGCACAGTATTAATTTTCTATTGAAGAGTACTTTGAATGAGAAACAGTTCATGAAGTAACTGTGAGGCTACCTTTGGCCCACCCTGTATATATATATATATATATATATATATATATATATATATATATATATATATATATATATGTAAATAAATTCTTCTATTCAAACAGGATACGTCTCAAGTATAAAATGCCCATCAAAACACTCTTAGCTTTAAACCAGAGTCTTTTAATGAGGCTTTTATACTTGTGATATATATAATATATATATATATGATATATATAATATATCTCTATAATATTATATATATTATTATATAATGGTATATATGTAAGCATTTATACAAAATACGCACTCGGTGTTTTCTTGAACAAAATTATATTCACGCCCAAGATGTGCTAACTCTTCAAGCAGGTATTTTCCCACCTTGAAAGAACCAAGCAGTCTTATATAAAGCAAATTCTTTGAATAGAAAATAAAAAGCAAGAAAAGAAAAGAAAAGCGGAGGATATTCACGATAAATAGCAATAAGTCAGAGACAGCTGTGAATGTTGGCACAGGTAGTTAATCCTCGCATAGTTGGCACCGATGTTGCATCTCCTCAATAGAGGTGCTTAGGTGCTTTACCTTTCAGATACATTATCATCAGTCATCAGTTATTTTTATTATTATTATTATTATTAGTATGATTCTTTGCTCCATTTTTATAGCTACGCCCTGCTTAGTCAGTTGGAAATTAGGGCGCCGAACCTTTTGAACTTTATACGTTGCGTTTTCGTCTACACTGATTCCTCGTCTTTCATGTCTAAGTATGTTAAGTATCGTTATTCACTGTTGCAAATTGCGTCATTGTAATTTGGCTTATTAAGATAAGTTTTGTCTAGAGTGAATAGTTTATTTGGCTCATTAAACATAAAGGTCCATTGTTTTTAAACCGGTCACAATGGTAATGAATGAATAGAATGTTATTGTCTACGGATGTCACCGTGCAGTGACACCCTAACTAATTTTAAAGAGGAATATGTATGGGTCATAGTTCTCTCTCTCTCTCTCTCTCTCTCTTCTCTCTCTCTCTCTCTCTCTCTCTCTCTCTCTCTCAATCATAAAAGTAAAAATAAGTACAAGAGCGATTCTGGAGGGCGATGCGCATATTTTTGGCTTCTCTTCTTCTGCATAAGTATTTGTAGAAATGGATGCATCTTTCCGGGAAGAGATGAGATTAAAACATTCGGGGATCACGCGGGTCCTGGTAATCAACGTTGAGTCTTATCATTTATGAAAGGTTCGTTTGTAAGGACTAGCATTCCTGTAGATCTGTACACACGCACTCACACACACCACACACACACACACACACACATATATCTATATATATATATAATATATATAGATATATATATATATTATATATATAGTATAAAAGGCCCATTAAAACGCTCTGGTTTAAAGCTAAAGGACTATATTTCGGTGGACTCACTTCCACCCATGTCAAGCCGTGAATTACAAATTTCATTAGCGAAATATATAGTGGGAGATATGCCCTTAGGTGATGCTGCCTGGGGTCGCCGTTAAGCCAACGCCGTTGTTCTGTTAATTCTTATAATCCGCTTCAATCTATGCCTTAAGGAAGATGTTGTCTATTTGGTCAGAGTCCCAGGCGTCATTAGAAAGATTTATCCTGTTTGAACAGAAGAATTTATATAATATATTATATATATATATATATATATATATATATATATATATATATATATACTTATACATATATATATATATATATATATATATATATATATATATATACATACATATATATAAATATATATACATATATAATATATATATATATATATATATATATATATATATAATATATATATATATATATATATATATACAGTGTGTTTTACTTGCATATATTTCTGAAATACAGATAGTTTACAGATAGCTTTTCTCAATAACATGCGTGTGTAAACCCGCGTATGACTGTATGTCGGTGTGCTTGTAGACAAGCGGCCTACTGTCTCCTCCATGTGTTGCCTTAAAAGAGTTTTCTAGCTGTCATCATATTTCTTCAACAACCCCCCCTCCCTGCCTCCTTTCCACCCAGACCTGACTGCAGAAGCACCGCTCTCTGCAGACATTTATTTCTTTGCCCATGGAAAACGGTGATGCTTGCAAGCAAGCTGGCAACTGTCGACACCCAGGTAATATCGTTCTTGCCAAAACTCGCTCGGTTTCCTGACCGATGTTTTCTAATTAGATCCAATGTGACCTCGTGGACAAAAACGTGCCCAGTGCTTGCTTGAGCCACGAGAATATACTGCCGTCATTCTTTGCTTGCTGTTAGGTATGCTTGCGAGTGGATTTTTTTATCCTGTTATTGCTATTGACAGTGGGTTAATTACAAGATGATAGCTGAATACAAAACTGACTACACCAACCAGGCGGTCGGGAATGAGAGACGGGAGGCGATACAGAAGCAAAAGTGCATGCAAATGAGACTCCCCAGTTGCTGGAGAAGACGCCAAGCATGTTTAGAATTGCGACATCACAGCCGCAATATGCATCTCTTTTTTTTTCTATCTTGCCGTCATCAATCACAAGCAAAGGGCAGCAGAGTGCGTGCGTGCATTTCCATACCTGCACGCGGGGAGAATTACAGAGGACTGTCATGGGTATCTCGTTTTTGCTGAATAAGGCATCTCGATTGGTCTAGGACGCACAATTTAACTTATGTGGGTCGTAACGTTTAAGTAGACGAGCCAATAAATACTTGCTGTTTAGAAAACGTCATTTTAGCGAGGTTGGAAAGAGAGGCGTTGCTTCGTTCTACTTGAACTTGAATGGATCAGACTAAAACCAGTTTCCCGGATGAGTGAGAGGGAATTGTCAGGTTAAAAGTATACTACTTAAGGAAAGGTGAAAGGAGGTAAATATGTTGTAATGCACTGAAGTTTTTTTTTAGTATTTGGCATAATTCCGGTATTCGTATTTTTAACTCATATATATATATATATATATATATATATATATATATTTATATATATATATTAAAGGTTTTTTTTTGCCACGAAGGAAAAAAAAACCTTTATTATACATAGCATCGTTTTATATACTTCGTATCAAGTTATTCATTATATATTAATATATATTATATATATATATATATATATCTATATATATATGTGTGTGTGTGTGTGTGTGTGTGTGTGTGTGTGTGTGTGTGTTAGTATAAACACATTTCTGTCATTGACGAAGTTTGATTCAGAAATTATAGAGCGAAGTAATATAACTCATTTACCACTAAACCCTCAAGTTGTGCTTTCATTTGAAAAGAAAATTATATATGATTTTCTTTGGTTAACTCATTAGTGAACATTTCAGCCGCCTTTCGCATCCATTTACAAAGCCAGAAATATTCTACTGTCGAACGAGACTCGGCGATGGCCCGGCGACAGAAGAGGCAAAAATGTTAATGGATGTAATTAAAGGGAAATAGCCCCTGGATTTAGGGACGGGGGAGAGTGATGGACCCAACCCCCAAGGGTCTCGCTTTTGTGGGTCTTCTTTAAAAGCCCCCAGGGACAGACCTACGTCAATTTCAGGCCCAGTGTAAACATCGCTTCGTTATCAGGAAGGCGGCCGTGAGATAGGCATCTTTTCTAACTGGGAAAAATATCGACTCTCTCTCTCTCTCTCTCTCTCTCTCTCTCTCTCTCTCTCTCTCTCTCTCTCTTTCTGAGGCTTAGGCCTACTGCCTTAATTGGGTCAGGGTCCCGTAGACTTTACCTTGCTGATTTTTGCCCCCGACCTTTTTTTTTTTTTTATTATATTTCTTTCTTTTCCCCATTCGTATTCATTAGATATTTATATGGATGCTTCGTGCGCTAATTCCGCACCCAGAGATGATTTATATGCCTTGTGTGCTTGGATAAGAAGGGGGGTTAGGGAGGGAGTAAGAAGTGGCTGAAACAAATTCATTTTCATCTTTTAGAATTTGTGCTCTCTCTCTCTCTCTCTCTCTCTCTCTCTCTCTCTCTCTCTCTCTCTGGCCACATCCAGTGCCACTATCTTTTTGGCTCTTAAAACCTATACTATTGTGCCCTCTCTCGTACACATACTTCCCTCAACTATTATTGGAGCCCTCTTTGGTTGTGGATTTACCGTTATCTGTGCGTTCCCCCCCTACCTATCTCTTTATCCCTCTTCCTCCCTCTCTCCTACTCTCTCTTTCTCTCTCGCACTCCCTCTCTCTTTTCCCCGACCTCAATGAGTTCCATAGTTAGACAAGCTCATTCAGAAGTCATTCAAAAGTCCTTTTACGTTCGAAAGTTGAATGTAACTTTCCCTTGGACCTGTGAATCTTCTTCTTTTTTTTTTTTCATTCCGCTCTCATAAGGTATCGATAGATGTTGATCTCTTGATTTTTGTGGCTGTTTTAAGTTTTTACTTCTGTAATCTAATGCAACTTATGTGAATGAATGGCATTTTTGTATATGCATTTATATGTTTTCTGTGCTGTAAGTTGCCGATTGTTGGCACAAATTTTGATCAGACAAGAATAACTCCTCGAATTGGGTTTTAACGTAATCTCTTGAGATATACCGATAAATCATTCTTTAAAAAAAAATGGAAAGTGAAAGATGCCCGAATTATTATCTGTTGTTTAAAAAGTAGTTTACCCTTGACCCAGCAATACGAAGTGCCACTTCAAAATTGATGTCTTTTTATTTTAGATTGTCATTCTACCACCACTCCCCCCCCCTCTCTCTCTCTCTCTCTCTCTCTCTCTCTCTCTCTCTCTCTCTCTCTCTCTGGCATGGCAAGGCAGAGGAGAGTTCATTGCTCTTTAGCATTCAGTCCCGCTAGAAAGTTTTATTTGCCATCACAGACTTTAATAAAAGTGTGGACATTTTCCGCAGACTTTTCCAGCCCAAAAAACCTTTCAGCATTATGAAGTCATGTCAGTGGGGGTTTCCGGTGAGACGATTTTCCAATTCTCTTTTAATTTCTCTTCATTTACCTTTTATGTTTTAAATACTGTTGAATTCCTTATTGATTTCCGTCAGATATATTATTTATTATGTTGTCTGGATGGCACCTGCTCTGTTTTTACAGTGTTGCACTACAGAAGCTTGCTGGTTAACATTTGGCAGTCAGTGATATTGGACCACATTGTGAGAGAGAGAGAGAGAGAGAGAGAGAGAGAGAGAGAGAGATCATTAAGGTAGAACCAGGTCACATTGCTCCATAGAATTGCCAAGTCAGTTTTTTTTCCCCCATTCACCCCCATCTGCCTCCGTAGGGTCTTTTACTCCTTCCTCTCTCCTGGTAGTTAACGTACATCGGCATCTTCCGTAGGCTGTTTAGACACGTGTTCTGTAGAGGCGAGAAATGTGTCAGCTAGTCTTGTTCAGTGTGTATGTGTAATCGTATGCGTGTGTTTGTTTGTTTGTTTGTGTTTGGTTATCGTGGGCTGAGATAGAGTTGAGATATTATGTGGCCCTTTGAGAGATTTCTAGGAGATTAGACTTAATTTGTTTACTTGTTTAGATTGTTTTACCTCAGCTGTGTGTTTCTCCAACCGTTTTAGATATCGTTTTGCCCTAGAGAGAGAGAGAGAGAGAGAGAGAGAGAGAGCTTGGATGCTTACTTATAAACAAGCTGAAGATTTTATTTCACCTTGCAAGCCACCTGGACCCAAGTGACGTAAACTGCGTGGATAAAATTGTCTGTGTAGCTTTCTAGTCTTCATATACTATGTAATAATAATGGTAAAAAAAAAAAAAAAGGAGTCCAGTTTAGTGCGCCAGAAAATAATGACAAGTACAAACAAATATTCACAGTTCATATATGAGTTGAGACCAATTCTCTTTTTGCAATTTCGTATATGGCGCGTTTTTTTTTTTTTAATTATTCAAAGTTCACAATTATTTTATGCAGTAAAGTCGTTCATTCTTATTTTTGTATGTGTACGTATTTGTACGTATATAGCTACAAACTAGTGTACCATACACGTGTGTAGAAGAGTTCGGATCTCAGTTTCATATAAACGCCAGGTATTTCATTCACCTAATTGAGAAACCCTAACGCCGTGCTTATAATTAACTGACTAAATAAATCGTCAAAAAAAAAAAAAAAAAAAAAAAATATGCAGGCAGCAAATCAATGACCCACGGCCTCAATAATAATACCCGTCATAAATGTCACTCATTGCCATGATGTAGCCCTGGTGTTGTCGTGTCCGGGAATATGAATGGAAATGGGGTCGTTACCTCAGAGCTGAATGACTCATGGCATGGACATGGACGCGAATGGGCCCATTGTCATAAAACGTGATGACTTGTTTACCTGAATATCGGCGTAGAGTTTTGTTCTTTCTTTTTTTCTGGGGGGGGGGGGGGGGGCGTGTGTGAGAGAGTGAGATATAGAGATTTGAAAGTTTGGCTTTAGTGTGAGAGAGATTGTTTTGCAAGCAGTTACAGAAACGCTAATGTTTCAAGGGCACACATTCCGGACGGCTTCAGGGCATGAACTTGCACCTACTATTAATGTATTGATAAACACTTGCTGAAGTTTCGTAAACGTACGTGGAGTTTTCCAGATGCAAATGCGGGGTTGGTGCCTTTGCCTCTTTCATGGTCTTGTTATATCTTCGTGTTAATATAAGACTGGTGACGGAATAAGTTCCGTAAGAATGAGAAAATAGGACGAGAATTCAGCAAGATAGATGACGCATCATATGATGATGATGAGAAAAGTTCTCGAAGGGTTTGGCAATTTTTAATGGCCATGTACTCATCCACCCTCCACCACAGAAAATCCTTTTCCCCGTGAGATTAGCAGAAGGTGTGTGTGAGAGAGAGAGAGAGAGAGAGAGAGAGAGAGAGAGATTGTGTGTAGGAATATCAAGTATACAGTGTAGTTACTCTTTAGTGAGCAAGCACACACACACACACATATCAAGAATGTTTTACCTCAGGTGTGTGTATTTACAACTATTTTAGATACCGTTTTGCCCGAGAGAGAGAGAGAGAGAGAGAGAGAGAGAGAGAGACCGAAATAAAGACTAAATGATAGAGTACAGTGACTTCACAGTAAAATATTCCTCTATTAATCCCTGCAGATGAAAGAGCCTAGATCAGTCCTATAAAAAAAACAAGCGAGGGAAGGGGGTGGGGCGAGCGTCCGAGTGGGCCGAGATAAAAAAGATTTCACCCTGAAGGTGAAAAGAGAGAAGGTGCAGAGACCCTGAAGTCGAGTTGACGGAATGCAGTGAATCACACCTATAACATTCACACCGCGGTGATTCAGCCTTGGGAATCTATCGCTCCATTCATTATCCCAAGGATTCCCTTCGTTAATTAGGCGTCTCTTTGTGTTGGTTGGTGACAGGATCCACCAAGACTTGCAGTGGGCCCTGGTTAGCGGAGGACACGACTGCATGCTGAATGGGAGGGATGTTCACTTAAATAGGAACCTGAAGATTTTCGTTATTCACTTAACGAAGAGATCAGAGAGATGGTTTATTTGGGCGGTGAAGGTTCTCGAGCCAGAGATTCGAACTGGCTTGTGTGCCCGGCAAGAATGTTTCCACTTTGGTCACTGAATGCAGTCATATATATATATGTGTGTTATAAGGTGTTGTGATTTTGGCAACAATTCCTCAAATGAGTATCTTGAGAATAAAAAAAAGAAATTCCATGCCGAAATAGATAAGAGTTTTTGTGTGCAGGCGGACTAAATATAGCAGAGGCTGTGTATCAGGAGCCGAGAGAGAGAGGAGAGAGAGAGAGAGAGAGAGGAGAGAAATGCAGGGGTACGCAGTGGAAGCTTTTAGTGTATTCCGAAGGGATACTGCTACCGCTTCTGGTGTTCCTACTGCTTTCGGTTGGGCCTGGCTGGGACTCAGAGGGTGGTAGGAGAAGGCGTGGGCACTGATTGAAGGCATGCGGAGTGGGTGTGTGGGATGGAGGGTTGGTTGGGAGCGGGTGGAGGTTGGGCGTTAGGTGGCGGTTAGATAAAAAGAAAGACTTACTGCGCAGGCATGAGCAGAGGACAGAAGAAGTCGAAACTTGAAGGTTGAAGTGTCTGTGTATATATACATGTATATATGTTATATATAGTACGCGCACACACACACACACATACATACACACACTACATATATATATATATATATATATATATATATATATATATATATATATATAATATACACACATATATATATATATATATATATACACACATATATATATATATATATATATATATATATATATATATATAGTATGTTGTGTGTGTGTGTGTTTTTGTGTGTAAGTCTGAGTTTGCATATAGATAGCGTGGGTACGGAGCACCGGTGCCCACAAATACTTTAGAAGAATTACATTGTTATTATTATTATTATATTATTATTATTATTATTATTATTATTATTATTGGTGGTGGTTGATTTATCACTTATTATTATCCCAAATTACCTTCACTGCTGATCAAACGTAGCTGGGACTAAAACGGCCCATTTCACCGCATTCGATAATCTTCCCATTTGAAACGATTAAAGACAAAAATCCTTTCAACATCTTAAGAATTATTATCATCATCAACCATCTGGGAAGTTTTTCTTTGTAGCTCATAACTCCTCACTCATCAGGGGGTGGGAATATGAAGACCCCCGGGGAACACACAAGATTTTAATTAGAGGCTTTCTCTCTGCCAGCAACTTTGACTCTGGACATTATTTTGGATGGGTAACCACATTAGCCGATTATTTATTTATTTATTTTTTTTTTATTTATATGTAATAAGTTCGATTTTTTAAAACACCTATCAAATATTTTTTCTATTTGTCTTGTACTTTGTCATTTTTTATATGCTATTTTCTTTTATTCTCTTAGTCTTTTTCATTTTTTATATCTTTCATATATGTTATTTCATTTAACAGCACAAAATAATTCCTTTCGTCCTATTTCTCTCTCGTTTTCGAATCTTCTCGCAATTCTCTCATAATTATCGTCTTTATTGTCGTCATGAAAAACGACCATTAGCGTCCTCGCTTTCTTCTTTTTCCTCTCTCCTCCTCCTCCTCCATCTGATTCCTTTCGTCTGCACCGTGGCTTCTTCACTCAGCTTTCTAATCTTATGTTCATTGTGGAACTCTCTCTCTCTCTCTAACAGACCCCTTAAGGATGGCAGCACGGTGCGGCGCCCCCCTTTCTTCCTTTTTATTCTCCGGGCCCTCTTTTTTAGTCGGGACCCCAATCCCTCCTCTCCACCCCCACCACCTCCCCTCCTACCCCTCTCCATTCGCTCTTTTGCGAGGGGTCTCACGTCTTAGGCTCTTCGGCAAACATGGCGGTTGTTGTTATGGTCTCGTGTGTTCTTTTTTTTTTTTAGTCTTTCGCTATTTTCCCGAATCATCTTTGGGAAAGGTGAGAGAATCCGACTGAATTTGTTAGCTTAACATCAGATGTTAATTATCGTGCGTGAAAAATTTTTTTTTAGGATTTTTTGAGGGGGAAGTTTTGAGTCGGAGGAGTGTTTTCTATGAAACTTTTGGTTTTCATTTTCTGTGTGTGTGTGGTGTGAAGGGGGTTGGGGAGGAAGGGGGCGACCTGTGTTTTTTGAGGAAAGGTAAGGAGGAATAACTCTTAACTAAATGAATGGTGACGCTTCGTCCTAATCTTGTTACTGTACATGAGTGTATTGTTATATATTTTCTTAAAATTTTAACAGTGAGTAGTTACACACACACACACACAAACACACACACATATATATATATATTATAAAATATATATAATATATTATATATATATATGTTTATGTGTGTGCCTGTGAATGTATGTCTGTATTTTTATACCATTTTGTCCTTTTCACGCAGTTATTTTTCACATTCATTCTCACCCAATTGTTCATAATGAAGTACCATTTGTTTTAAACATTGCTTACGGTGTCCTCTTAACAACCCAGTGTAACCTTCGCTTGGTTATTGTCAACACATTACAAACAAATAACCGTAGTTTTATTTTGAAAAATAATTTCCTCGAAACAATTGCAAATGGAATTGATCAAACCCATTATGTGCATCGATTGATCTGGTAGTTAGCCGGGCGTCCTTTATCGAGATGAACGATTGATGTTTTTTTTTATTTATTTATTCTCCAGTGAAAACATTTTAGGAAGCATTGCACGCATTTTTTTAATCGTATATCTGACTGAAGTCTGCAATTTACAATATTTTGGAAATTATTTTCCGTGTCAGGTTTTGAATAATTATGATCTATAGTGAAATACCCGATTTCAAGGGGGGATATGCATTTGTTTTTTATTTTTTATCTTATACATTTTCATACACAAAAACACGCATATATACATCCACACAACACCACACACCACACATATATATATATATATATACTATATATATATATACATACATATATATATATAATTGACCAAATATTACCATATATATATATTATATATAATATTATACAAGTAAGCCATATTTATTAACTTCTCGAATTTTTCACACTTTTTGGATGCGCTTGTCACTTTTTGGATGCGCTTGTCACTGAAAAGCTTGAGATCCGAATGAGAGGTGAACAGGATATTGAGAAATTTTTTGAATCCCGTAGCAGGATTTGAACCTGCATCCGGACCATCGGAAGAGACCGTGTTACCTATAGTACCTGACCACGAGAAGGGTATTATATTTTACGTAGATATTTTTCTAGGTCAGATTTCTTCAATAGCAAACATGAAATGAAATGCATATTTCTATAATGTTTACTGTCAAAACAGAACACCCACACCAGAGGACTTGATCAAGAACAAGAACGCTTCATTTGAGTTGTAAAAATCCGATAGCCCCGTGTTAATGTCATTTTATACAGTCACCAACTAGAAATGGAATGTGTTGTCATGTAATGTTTGATCGAATCATTAAATAATTTAGAATACAAACTATTCTGTGCGCGTGGATTTTATAATTAGATTATGAAGTTATTTGCGTTGTTGATTGGAATGGATGCATTTCCGACAGGTTTTGGCGTTTTTATAGAATCCAAAACAGATTCCTCGTTGGCTACGGCATTTGGGAATGGTCGTGTGAATGTTGCACAAATGCATATGCAAGTGGTAATCACGATGTGAAATGGAACAAGTAAACAGTACTGTTACATTGCTAGTGATGAGTTCTTATTTTGCCCCCTGCAGTCGTCTAGTGCGTGTTGTTACAGTATGTCCACACGCACAGACACATTATATATATAATATATATATATATATATATACTATATATATATATATATATATATATATATATATATATATTAGATTCTAGATCGCAACTCAGCAATTCCATTCTTAAAAAGCAAAGACGTTCCATCGTTCGGTTTTCCCTTCGGTTTTAGATTATATTTATGAATACGTTTGGCGTTGTATTTCTCTGGGGATCGGGCATTCCTGGTCGAAAATATGCGGCAGTCTTACAATTTACCTGGAGTAAATCAATTATAATTGTTTTGTTTTATGGTAAACAATTGGATAAATCTCCAGTTTCCATTAATCCCCGTTAGTTTGGGCTTTCCTCTACCAAGACAGTTGGCTTTTGTGTTTTCCTGCTATTCCCTGCAATGCTCGATCTGTTACCTAATCTTTGTCGGACACTGTGTCTCTCAATAAGCCCATCTGAGAGATACATTAATTGGTTCAGAACTTCGGGAGACATTCCAAAAGACAACCGAACGTCCAATTCTTGGTTTCCCGCGTCAGCGTTTATTATTACAATTTGTTTTTGTTTTGTTTTTGTCCTTAGTATTTGGGCAAGATAGCAAAGCAGACGTCGTCCGTCTTTGGTATCTCATTCTTAATCAGATTTCCTCGAGACAGGAGATCGAACGCGATTCCGAAACCCGGTATCGATGCGGACGCCTCCTGCTGCTGCCTGCAGTGACTCACTGTCGTCCTCTGGATCTCGTGTTTACATAAAAGTAAACCTACTTCTCTTTTTTATCAGGTAATATATAGGGATAGTAACCTCGTGTTTGTTTACCGTGTCTCAGCCGATCTGATCCCTGGATCTGCCCTCACATTGTTTTCAAAAGTGCTGGCCGTGAGCCGGTCAAGCGAAACATTACTACAAAAACTTTTCGGGTTTTGCTTCGTGGCGTTGTTGTTTCGGAGCTTCGAACCTGGTAGGTCCAAGGACCTTGGGTAGGTCTGGTGTTTGTGGTGTTGGAAGGCTTCCCGTGGTCTCGTTTCTTATTATGTTATTACGTTTTTCTTTCTGGCGTCACTTGCTTTTCATGCATAGGTAAATACTGTTTGCTTTTCTCACCATTAACCGTTGACCTGTTGGTTTGTTGATGGTGCCGATTTGTGGTTTATTATATCGCCTATAGGAGTGATACGCTTTCAAAATATATATTATCAATCGCCAATATCTAGCATAGCATGAAACTCTTCTAGAACGAGAATTCATGCTACTCAGTATATTTCTCCTGGGTCAAAAAGTCTTTGATAAAACAAACCCAAAAGAGATGGAAAGCAAGATAGAAGAAGCACGGAGAGACAGACCACCCTCGAGTTCAGAAGCCGAGAATTCGAATACGAAATTTTCAGGTTGCTTGGATCTGCTCCTCCCCATTACTGCCCAATAAACCTTTCAAATATAAAGCGACAGAGACTCCGTATTAACGAGGTAGCTCATCGAAGGGGAGCTTCCGTGTCTCAGATCCTAGAACCTGTAGTTTTATAACAGCCCATATATATATATATATATATATATATATATATATATATATATATATATATATATATATATATATATATATATATATATACACGCACACATAATAAAGACCCCGGAATGCAGTGGAAGGTGCTACCAAGACTCCTCCTTGAAACGCACTAAGGTTATAGAATGTCCCCGTACTTATAAGACTCCACATAGTTCCTTTGTTGCGAAGCCTGATGCTGTTATGTAGGCTTCTCGAGAAGACATTTCAGTGTTTTCACTCTCGCTATCGACTTTTCCCAAGTTCTTAAGCCTCCCACTTATAAGGAAGTCTGCAGCCCCTGGCTGGTGATTCCTAAATTCGCTTAAAGAAAGAGAGAGAAAGTTTTGTTTTGGTTCTTGACAATGTTTTTAGTTTTCTGGCTTTTTGTTTGTCCGTCTGCACTGTTTCTGTCCGCCCTCAGATCTTAAAAACTACTGAGGCTTGAGGGCTGCAATTGGTATGTTGATCATCCACCCTCCAATCATCAAGCATACCAAATTGCAGCCCACTATAGCCGGTTCACTTAAGGTAGATTCTTGGATGAGCCCTATGCTTACGAGACGTTTGTTTGGAGGCCGCTGATTGGCTGGTACCAGGAGGTAGGCAGCTTCCAGCCAATCAGCGGCCGCCAAACAAACGCCTCACAGGCATAGGGCTCAGCCAAGAATCTACCTTAATTGAACCAGCTATAGACTCAGTAGTTTTCCTTTAAAGGTTAAAGGTAGCCATGATCGTGCGTCTGGCACTATATTATTATTATTATTATTATTATTATTATTATTATTATTATTATTGAACCACGGAACCCCCGTAACAAGGCTATAACATTGAGATTAAAAGCCAGACTGAAAAAGGATACGGAGTAGTATCCGTAAGTCTCTTCTTGTCATTTGTAACCCTGTACATAAATATTTTGAACACTACCGTGGCTTTTAATTCTCTTTATTATTATTATTATTATTATTATTATTATTATTTTTATTATTATTTTATTATCATTATTATTATTTTTTAATATAATTTTATATTATTATATTATTATTATAATTATTGATAGTTATTGAATTATTTTTATTATTAATTTTATTATTATTATTATTATTATTATTATTTGTAAAATTTCAAATGTGGTCTGAAGGTGAACTGAAATCAACTTCAAACTCTCTTAGTCTTTCTTAAGGCGATGTGAGCATTGCCAAATGTCATCTGAATAATAAATTGCAAGTGTCATTATCATGCGCAATGCAATTGCGTAGGCTCCATTGAAACTCGACTCGCAAGGTTTATATTCGCATGACGTTTATTGCCGTTGTTTGTTATTTGTTATCTTTTATCTGATGCCGAAAATATTTTACTGTTATTGATGCTAGCAATAACAGTTTTCAGTGCATATATTGACAATCATTTCTGGCGTGTGAGTTTATAAGCTCAGAAATAAAATTTGCAGGCGATAGCGAAAAAGCAGCAGATTTTCAAGAGTAACACTGTTATTTAATTTTATACGTATATCTCATTTATTGCTTCCTGGTAGTGAATTATCAGAGAAATGAATTTAAAGAGGACAGTAAAATTTGTCGTCGAAGAGGTCGTGGTATGATACCGTATGCCCCCCCTTCCCCACTTTCAGTCTTCCGCTCTTCCGAACTTCTTTATTGGATTCGTATGACTTAATGGACTCTTTGATTTATACCTGTCAGTCATTTGATCTTCCATCTTGCAGACGTTCGGTCTCAAAACTTTCAATCACTGTGGCTTATCTACGTTGATAACCTAATCTCGCTTTGAACGTAGTCTTGATAGCATAGTCTCTCTCTCTCTCTCTCTCTCTCTCTCTCTCTCTTGCTCAGCATGTTCCGTAATTAGAGCATCAAACAAAGATCTGGTGGTCACCTTTCTAGCGAAGGCCAGAAGATCGCGGTAATCGTTCTCGATTCATGGAGTCCAATTGTTAGGAATACTAAGATCGAAGCAGATTGTTTTATCTCATTAGTAAACAGCAACACAGCTACCACTACTGCCACAGCTGTTCGTACTTGTTTTGTTAATGCTTTTGTTGGTGCTGTAGCGTCTTACTCCTTATAGCCTTCGGTGTAAATGAAAACACAGTAAAGCAAGGAGATGATTAAATAAATTCAAATTGTGAAAACTAAAACTTAGCGCGTAAGATGGACCTCATTTGAAACTTTTGAGCTTTCAAAGAAAAAATAGCTGTGAAATGGTAAAATCAACGAAAATGACTTGCATCAGAACTAAATTATGTCTTCCTTAACAGGATATTTCGTCGTCTAAATATTTCATATAATGAAGGCTTTCATTATTTAAGATCTTCAGCGACCAGAACGCATAGGACTGCCAACTTTTGTGTGTGTGTGTGTGTGTGTGATCCTTATCTGCCGTAGAAACTCAACGCGAGGCTCACACTCGATGGAGCTGTAGACATGGAGACATGGGACTTGAAGGAAGCAAAGACGGCACCGAACAAGACCCATCGTCCGCGTCTAACTTGATATTGGGTTATGTAAGTCGGCGCGCTTGTACTTCGTCTCATTTCCTTCTCAAGATTGGATCCAACTTTTGTTTGGACTGAGCATGCACCACTTCGGCCTAGTTTATGGGCACTGTCTGTCACGCCAGATGAGCCACAAATTCAGGCCAGCTCTTTTTATTCCCCCTCTTCCGCTTGTCCCTTCTCGTGCCAAAAGGGGGAATTAAGCATCGGCGTTTATGTGTCCCAGGAACATGCTTGTCTCAGCGAAGAGATTTCGTAGTTCTTTTTTTTTCAGTACGATCTCTTGTGCGTCCCTCGTTATCTTATCAGGCATCACTGAAATCACCCGCTTCGTGTTGCCAGCGTAATATTTCTTTGTTGTGGTTGTTCTCCATTAAGTTTCATTTTCAGTTCTTACGAATATTCGTATTTTGTAGAAAGAGCCGAAGAGCATGCAAATGGCTTTATTCCCCCCCCCCCCCCCCCCCCCCCCCCGCCCCCCCCAACCCCCCCCCCGCAAAACGGAAAATATTTTTTGTTTCTCCGCTCTCTCCCCCATTTCCTTGGTCATCCGTCACCTCTATACACTGAATGATGGAAAACAAAGGAGGATTTCATTTAATGTGGATGAAGATTCACACAACTTCAAACAAGATCCCGCGTTGACCGAGGCTTGCGCATAAGTCGTCATTTGCACCCCGTTGGTTTTTGTCTGTGGTAATTATTTCGTTGCTAAAATTGCTCCACTGCTTAGTCGTGTGTGGCATTCATCTCATATTTGGAATAAGCCTCTATTATTTTATGGAAAGGTTAGTTGCAGTTTTGCCCATGTCCCTCCTAGTGTTCTTGTTACTATGTAGCAATACTTCTTGTTTTTTATAATTTACAATTTTATTTATTTTTTATTAATTTGTTATTTTATTTTTTTATTTTCTAATAACTGATCTCTGTGTATTTCCTGTTACCTTCCGTTACCTCATCCAAGTGAACACTATATTCTTCGGAAGCCTGAATTTCAAGTCAGTGGCCTCTGTAATATAATAATAATAATAATAATAATAATAATAATAATAATAATAATAATAATAATAATAATAATAATAATAATAATAATAATAATAATAATAATAATGTGGGAAAGTAGTTGAGTATTCATCTTGAGAGTTTCATGGTAAAAAGGATTACCTGAGGTCATGGAATTCAAGGCTAAGAGTCGAGGAGAATCGACGTTATGGACGTGGTTAATGTGTCTCACGAAGAGGGCTGTCTGCAAGGAAGTTGATATTGCAGTTGCAGTTGAAATTGTGCATCGTGAGGGGCTAATTTATTGCCCCCACCACCCCTTCCGTCCTGCGAGAGGCATTGCATCAGTAAATAAAAATATACAGAGCTCCCAAAAGGGTTGAGTTTCACTTGGTGGAATAATCTCAGTCGTATTTTAAGTACTGGGGCCCTGTAGGGGAGGTAGTGCCAACACTGCGCTTCTCGCGATGGACAATTGGCATTACGTAGCTGCAACCCCGTTCATTCATTTTACTATACCTCTGTTCATATTCTCTGTCTTCCATCTTTGCACTCTCTCCTAACAGTTGTTTCATTGTGCAACTGCGAGGTCTTCCTCCTGTTACGCCTTTCAAACCTGCTTTACTCTCAGTTTTACTGTACGCGTCGAGTGACCTGATGGGTCCCAGCGCTCTGGCCGAAATCTTACATTCCAGTTCCAATAAAGACTTGGGTTTAAGATCGAAGAAAGTGCGAGGAAAGATGAGGGAGCATTCGCCCTCTGCGATGGAAATCGAGGTTGTGTAGTGGGTGTGTTGGGAGTGAGGAGAGGGCATCGGCCGACCTCTCCCAAGGTTCGGGTCCTGGGTCTGCCTCTTCCTGACCTTCCTCGCCATATACGTCGGTATCTTGGCCCGAGACGCGGCCATAATCGGCGCGCGCTCTCTCTCTCTCTCTCTCTCTCTCTCTCTCTCTCTCTCTCTCTCTCTCTCTGTATTTCCCCCTTTCTCTCAGTGCCCATCTTTTGTTACTAATTCGTGTAACTCCTTCGATGTCTCCTCGGATGGACTAACAAGCCTTTGAGGACATCCTAATCCTAAATCCTTGTAACTCTCTCTCTCTCTCTCCTCTCCTTCTCTCTCTCCTCTCTCACTTCTCTCTCTCGCACAGTTTTTCTGGGTAATTTTTCTTTTTCTTTTTTTTGTATTTTCTCTCAATCCCAATCCTTAACCTTTGTTGCCCATTTCATCTCTCTCTCTCTCTCTCTCTCTCTCTCTCTCTCTCTCTCTCACAAGTTTCCTTTGAATTTTTTATATCTTTTTTCTCCCAATCCTCATCTTTTGTTGCCTAATCTCTCTCTCTCTCTCTCTCTCTCTCTCTCTCTCTCTCTCTCTCTCTCTCTCTCTCATTTTTCATATTCCTTCAAGCTAATTTTTCTTTGCCTCTTCGTCCCACCCTTGTCTTCACGTCATTATTGTCTTGAATTAATTTTATGGCCTCTTTAGCATTCCCTCTTTTGAGTGTTTGTGTTTTTTTTTTTTTCTGAGCAGTCGTGCTTCAGAGTTAAATGATATTGATTATATTTTATATTGCGGACGTTTGTTTATCATTGAGTTTTGTGTATAGAATGGAAAATCTTTAGTTCTATCCCTTTGGCAATTAGTCACTGATTTAATTCTGTGTTCGTCTCTTTTTTTCAGTTTCTTGTGGATTTTCCTGATTGACTGTATTTTGCTCTCTTGCAGTATTGGTATGAGGAAATGCTTGTACAGCCGTGTTTATTTTTATTTCACAATAATTTTCCCGTTGCTCTCTTATGTATTTTCGTAATTTAGGCTACTAATTCCACTTGTATTTTTCTCTCGTTTCCATAAAAAAAAAAACAATCGTTTTCCTTTACTTTCTAGTTTATTGATGCCATCAGTTCCTTATCTGCTGTGTGAAGGTAGATTTGAATAGATATATATAATATATATATAGTATATATATTATATATATATATATATATATATATATATATATATATATATATATATATATATATATATATATATATATATATATATAATGTGTGTGGGTGTAGAAATTAACATTTTAGAGTATCCATGTTACTCCATCTCTCTTATCGTCTTCCCCATTCCTTCGACACACGTGCGCTTCTTTTAAACACCCTAAGATGTCTGTCGTGCGTGACTGTCCTGTCTGTTTCTTCTCTCCCCTCTTAGTCCTCCTTCCCTTCCCCTCCCCCCTTTACTATTTCTCCCCAGGCTTCCCACCATTTTGGGCTTATTTTATTTGGTGTTTTTTACAGATTTTATGATCCCCCCCCCCCCCACTCTCTCTCTCTCCTCTTGGCTCTCTCTCTCTCTCTCTCTCGCTCTCTTACAGTTTTTTCTCTTAATTTTTTTGGGGGTTTTATTCTCCCCCCCAATGGCATCATTTGTTCCTACCCTCTTTTCTCTCTCTCTCTCTCTCTCTCTCTATTACAGTTTTTCTCTTAATTTTTTTGTGGGGGTATTTCTTTATTCTCCCACCCGATGCCATCATTTGTTGCCTACTCTCTCTCTCTCTCTCTCTCTCTCTCTCTCTCTCTCTCTCTCTCTCTCTCTCTGCTCATGAAATGGATATACATTATAATTAGATGCTGGCAAGCGTCATGTAGCCTTTCCCTTTGTTATGTAGTAAATGTCGTTCCTTTTTTCATAACCCTTGACAGCTGCTGTCGTTAGTTTTAGTTTCAAGCGTCGTATCCAAATCAGATGGCCTTATGACCATTTCCGTAATTGATAATAATAATAATTATAATAATTTCCTTTCTAGTCAACGTTACTTGTCTTATCGTAAAGTACGGTATATTCTATAGTTCGTATCATGTTCTACCTACTCTCTCTCTCTCTCTCTCTCTCTCTCTCTCTCTCTCTCTCTCCCCTCCCATCCCATCCCATCAGCCTTATAGCAGCAAATCCTTCCACTTCCATAACCGTTTATGGCTCCCCGTATCGCCTTGTCCTCCCCATCCGCTAATACCACATCCACCAGCATCACCAACACAATCGCCAACACCGTCGACACCACCAACCATTGCACCAACGCCGCCACCTCTGTCCCCATCATTTCCTTTTGCATTTACTTACACTATCTCTCTCTCTCTCTCTCTCTCTCTCTCTCTCTCTCTTCTCTTTCTGTGTTTTTTCGAATATTTTTTTGTTATAATGTGTTTATTTTTCTTTGTTGTATACACACACTCATTTGTATAATATATATATATATATATATATAGATATATAATATATATATATATATATATATAATATATATATATATATATATATAGATAGATATATAGTGCATATTTGTATATACATATATAAAATGTTCGTGGTTTAATACTTTGTTGCATGTGCATCGCGAATAAATATGTGAGGAAATAATGAAACTTTAGATTTTGCCTTTTGATGATGCCAATCAGTTGTAAAGGAAGAGGGCAAAGATCGAAAAATTTGCTGAAAATCTTAGGTAAACAAAAGGGATGAAGTGGATGTTTACAAGTCTCAGTAAAATGGTGAAGATTATTTCAGTTTCCTTAACATCTTCCACTTCGATTGTCAGTAGAATCCTTTTTAAGAGGAGAATGTTTTTTAAGAAGAGAGAAGGGTACTTTTATCGCAAAAGGGAGATTCATTCAGTTAATGTTCAAAAACGTGTATGAGCAAATGTTGCTTCTTGTACAACCTTGATGTTTACGTTAGAAAGTTTTAGTCTTTCCTACCTGTGGTATATTATATATATATATATATATATATATATATATATATATATATATATATATATACATAAATATATATATATATATATATATATATATATATAATATATATAATATATATATATATATATATATATATATATATATATATATATATATATATATATATATGAATAACTTGATCACGAAGTATATAAAACGTGATGCTATGTATAAATAAAGGTTTTTTTTGCCACGAAGGAAAAAAATGAAAAAAGAGTGGCCAAGTACTTTCGGTCCTATTCGGACCCTTTACTGAGTATGCCTCAGTCAGGGATCCTGGCCTCAGTAAAGGGTCCGAATAGGACCGAAAGTACTCGGCCAACTCGTTTTTTTCATTTTTTTCCTTCGTGGCAAAAAAAACCTTTATATATATATATATATATATATATATATATATATATATATATATATATAATTATTTGGTTGTATTCATTCTCCTTTAAACCGAATTTTTCAGTATCGAATATTGTGGTTTATAAAAATACGTTCATCCAACGTCCAATAATTTCAGTACAATCAAAGAAAATTTAATGATAATAAAAAAAAATTTGTATTTGCATGTCTTGTAAAGTAGTAGAAGGATCCCGCTTCCCTCTCGTCGTAAATCGACGATTTACTGTTTTCCCTCGATAATGGTAAATATAGGTTTCTAATTTGTCAAAAACCTAACAAGAACTTCAAGCCAAGTTCCCATGGCAGCATCCTTCCAGGGATTGTGAGTTCGTGGGAGTCATTGGACCGTGTTCCGTGTTATTTTGCCTTTCTTTGTTTTTTTCTCGCATGGTTTATTTTGAGATTTCAGCTTCCAGCTTGTAATAGCCCTTGTCGCTTTATGATAAATATTTTTCAACCTTTCACATGCAACGCAAAATAGCTTACAATCAGTTATCTCCCATTTTTACATTCGAAAACGTTTTTCTTGCTTTGGCGCGGCCATGTCCCCGGGACTTTTTCTCTACGTCAGTGTAAATGCTATCTCAAACTCGTCAGTAAAATCAGGTAATTTCCTAGTGAAGACTGCTTCATGGTGTCCCAAGGTTTTTGGTGTGTTTTCCTTCAACAGTGGGAAAAAATGGTAATAGTTTTCCAATGGCGATTTTTAAGGTGGCCCAGAGTTGTTCCGTAAGATAGTCAGATAACTTTCAGGAAAGGTTTTTATCTTTTTTTGTTATATACGTAATAAACAAACTTAAGACAACAGAGATTCATTTTAAGTGGAAAAGATATTTCATTTTGGTTACGTGCACTTTAGTTATTATTTTTTCCTGTATATTACATATAAGTATATTATTCGAAAGAAAGCAACATGACATTCCGTTTTGACAACATATATTTTAAAACATCCCGATTTGGGAACGTGGTGTAGCTGTTTCTTCCCTGTTTGTCCGTCCTTCTGTGACGCCAGGGAAGAGTCTCACTCGCAGACTTGAGATTTGCATGAGGGGAGAGAAAAGAGAAATTCTTCTGGGTGCGTGTTATATGCCCTTGTTTTGCATAAGACTTTGGATGTGTAGTCTGCATTGTGGGAAATGGATTATCTAGAGAGAGAGAGAGAGAGAGAGAGGGTCGAGGTAGGGGACGCCTTCGTGACCTTGGAGAAATAGGTCTCGTGTATTGATTCTTTTTTTACTTTTTTTTCAGTTTTGTGTTTGTTTCTGGTAACTGGCAAGATGGCTCCATGTTGTTAAGAGTGCAAACTTTATAACTTTATAACGCCAGTGATGGTAAGGATTTTAATAAACCAAACAAAACTTCTTCCAGTTTTCTTCTGAAAATGGAAAAAGAAGCCCACAAGATTATTGAGTATGATTTGTTTACTTGTAAGTATTTACATAGTATTTTACTTAAAACATGAGTACTTTCAGACCCTAGCTGTGACCCTTTCTCAAGGATGTAAAAACTTATAAGTAATCTTGTGGGTTTCTCTTTCAGTGATTTTAATGATAAACGAAATCACGAATAGAATAGTACTGAAGATAATTTACATGTTAACCGCTTGATTGTTTTCTGCAAGAATGCAAATTGTGCTAATCCGACAATATATCTATTTCGACTATTTTTTTTTTTACGCAAAAGCCATAGCCCTCTGCAGCCCAGGCTTGAAGAAAGATATCAAGTGGGCGGATAGAGTGAGTAATGGCGTTAGTCAAACAGGAAGGAATCGATGAACGTCCCTGGTATAGGATTAACGGTGGTACACGTCAGCAAAAACACAACAGAAATCGGTAGCTTTATGAAAACGTAAATAAGTTTGTGAGAAGAGTGGTTTCTGTCAATCTTGGATTTCTGAATGCAAACGTAAGACTGGCAGAGCACGAATTTCACATTCGTATACAATAATAATGTTTCTGTGCATTCACTTTCCTCAGCAAACCGTTAAACGTCAGTTATAGTTTTTGGTAATACGAAATACATGTTAGTGTACACAATCTAACCCATTTAGTTGATGTTGCTAGCCAGGAAAAGTTTGATTAAGTTAAAGCTTCATTTGACACAGAATATATTGTAATAATTTTGCTCTTACCAATAATAGTTAATTCGATTTCTGATTAACGTCACTTATGGGGCTACCGGGTTAGTGGTGGTTAATTAAGCTGGCCCTTTGCCATCACGTACCCTTGTTACGAGGCGGCCCCTTTCGGGAAAGTGACAACAAAGGGAATAAGACACGATTCCTGGTGAGAACGTCTGAAATCAGACATTTTCTCCCTAGCCCGTATTACTTTTATATGAGAAATAACCATTATTTTCCTTCTATTCTTATCGCTCGTTGGCTGCCATATTCAACGACGAGTGATTCTTTCCCTATTTCGGTTCCCCCAATTTTTTATATCCTTCCCTCGTTCAAGAAGTGAGCCTTTCGTATCCTGGGCTGGGAAGGGGAGGAATTGGGTGCGTTAATGTAAATAAAAGTGTTGCTTATTCCGGGATAACTGTTTAATGCGTAAAGTTGCTCTTCGCACCCACTTTGCAAATAAATAAAAAATGATTAAGAAATATGACTCATTCATGCTGTCTATTGACGGGGTGGCAGAAGATGTCCTTTTTCAATAATTTTACAATGGTAAAGTTGTGCGCATATATATATATATATATATATATATATATATATATATATATATATATATATATAATATAAGCCACGTAGGAAAGTGAAACACTGGAGTAGCTTACAGCTTTATTTATGCATTTATCACGTTCCAAACTTTCGTGATTCAGTTCTACATACATACAATACTACATACATACATACATACATACATCATACATACCTACATACATACATACATATATATATTACATATATTAGATATATATTATAGATAATATACTATACATACATATAAAATCATTAGTCTACAAATGTCGTTTAGTACCCAATTCACGGCCACTTCGGTACTATCCCCGATGGGGAATGATCACCGAAGGGGAATTATAAGTGATGAATGAATCGTTACCGCCGGGTCTCACTCAATATTGCCTTCGACACAGCACCTTCCAGCGACTCCATTTATTACTTGCTATAATAATTCCCCTTCCCGAAGTTATCGTGAATTGGATATTAAACTACATTTGTAGCTTGGTGATTTCATATAGATCACCGTGATGTGATAAAGATTTCATATAATTTTTTTTCATCTACGTGTGTATATATATATAGATATATATATATATATATATTTATATATATATATATATATATATATATATATATATTTATGTATGGAGAGAGAGAGAGAGAGAGAGAGAGAGAGAGAGAGAGAGAGAGAGAGGTGTGAAAGTCTTGGGTGTTAGGGAAGGTCACTGAACCTGCTGGCCCACGTAAATGCCAAGCAAAGAATGTACGCAAAGAAAAGAAAAAAACAAAAAAGAAGTAAAAAGTACGCCAACGTTCCTGTACAGCATATAATGCTTGCTGTAAGAGCCGCAGCCCATAAAACTTTCAGCCACGGCCCGGTGGTGGCGTGTCCTATAGCGTTGCCAAACGCACGATCATGTATAAATTTAACCTTAAATTAAATAGAATCTGCTGTTGAGGCTAGAGGGCTGCAATTTGGTATGTTTGATGATCGGAGGGTGGATGATCAACTTGCTAATTTGCAGCCCTCTAACGTCAGTAGTGTGTGTTTTTTTTATATAGAAAACTACAGGGAGATAATCGCCACAGGAACGAGAGAGAGAGAGAGAGAGAGAGAGAGAGCTGAAGTGTATGAGGAAGCTACGAAGGGATATGAGCTTTCACGGGGAACAGTCTTCTCTCTCTCTCTCTCTCTCTCTCTCTCTCTCTCTCTCTCGCTCATGTAGTTACTGTGGTGGCATCCGTCTCGCAGGGGGATACCAATCGAGAGAGCCGGACCGAACCCCCTGTGTATGTGTGTGTTGTTGTTTTTTTTTTTTTCATTTTCGTACTCTAAGCCTGTTCGGGTATCATCATCATTGTTACATAGAGAGCTCAAGGTGAATAATGAAGTATATTTATACGTGCAAACTTACCGTATATGAGTATATCGAACAGGAAGCAACTTTAAATAGGCGGATAAATGCGAATGAGTAAACATATATGCACAAATGTGGGCCTAAGAACCCTTTTCCAAAAATGCTTGCAGGAAAGATGCAAAGGTAGAGCTTTCTTGAACGCTAATAGAGTTTAGCTTTCTGCTACATGTTAACTATACTACTACTACTACTACTACTATTATTAGTATATCAACCCTTAACAAAATATAGAACACATACTGCCACATTTACTGTAGTATCATTCACACAGTGTTCCGATTTATTATTATCTGTAAAATAATGATTAATTCGATTAGCTCTGAATTTATCTCTATAATAACAATTTCTCTTGTAATTTTTAAACTGTATTTATTTATTTATTTATTTATTTATTTATTTATTTATTTATTTATTTATTTATTTGGGTTTGTAATATGGCACTAAACGACAAACTGCTTTTATTTGCTTTTTAGTTTCAAAGCATTTGAGTCATCTTAATATTTGTTTAGAAATAATGTAAAGTCTTCACAGTATCCCAAGATTGCATATCGATTTAAACGTCTTAGTAGACGCTGGTGTCCATTTCTGGTGATTTTGGTCAATACGTCAAATTAAATCAATCCAAGTAATTCCATAATAGTAAATTATCCGATTCATCAATAGAAATATAACCAGCGGATAAATGAATAACGATATTTATTTTTTTTATAAATGGTTGGTAAATATTATTGCTATATTGCACGTCAGATATATGAATTGATTGCTAGATAACTTATATCAGCGGTTAGATTTACATTATATGTTACTGGTAAGTTAATGAATTATCTTGTATATTATATAAATATAATCTTCATAACACAGAGATAAGATATGTCAGTATAGTTCCACAGGAGAGAAGAGAATAAAACACTTTAATAGCTCAGTAATTTCGCTTTCCACCAGGCGTCTTCAAGAGCTTTATTATAACTGGTGTGTATATATATATATGTTATATATATATATATATATATATATATATATATATATATATATATATATAATTGTAAACAATGATTGCATTGTCTCTTACGTAGATAAACGAACATTTCTGAGCATTTACAACTTCAAAACTGTAAAACCTGGCTCCATCTCCATAACTTGTTCACCAATACTCTATTAGTTTAGCGGTGTTATATAGTTTGTCTTGGGTAACATCTTTCTAAGAATAGGCATTTTTACATTATTTTATCAACATAATACAAATAAACTCATAGAAGTAATTTTGAGGGAGTGTGCGAAATTCTTGGTGTCATTTTTAACAGCGTTGGTGCAACACCCGGAGGCTGCGTTTTGTCGAGGTAAAAACTGCTGCCGTGATGCTCTTTTGTTCTGGGCTTCTGGCGATGAAAACGTCTGCACCCCAACACGTGGGACCTACCTGGTCCATTCTGTCTCTAGCAGGGTGAATTTTACGTTCTGTTTAATTTGCTTGTAAATTTTTTTCCAAGGAAAACTATATTCCGCTGTGCGGGTATTGAAAGTGTAGCTTCCATTTCTCATTTTCTAGGAATTTGTTAGTTAAAATGTGTGAACATCCCTTTACTTCATACCAGCTCTGGGCCTTTTTCCTTCTTAATTATCTGATGCAGACCGCATATATTAAATTTTTTAGCAACAGGTAGTGAAACCTAAAAGCGATCAGTTGTACCTTTGTTCATTAAGAAATAAATTGGATGCCCGACATCCCAAAGCTTTCAGGTGCCAACTGTGCTCCGACAATTTTCTGCCAGACGTACGAGTACATCCACCCCGTGAATAGATATAGTAAACCTCATGAGGTGAAGATAATAGTGTTTGATTTTCCATTGTCAAGTTTTATGTTGAGGTTCTACTTTGTGTTTATAATTTCTAAACGGAAGAAAGTATTAACCTCTTGGACCTATTTATTTTGATAATGAAGTCTGGCCGTACGACAACTGCGACTACTCTCGTCAGGCGGCAACCATCTTTATTCAGTGAAATTGGTTCGCGTTAGCTCGCTGTCGGAGTGGTACGTCGGTGTAGTGGTGTACTTCATCGGGAATGAGTAGTTCGTGTTTTTTATGTCTGAAAGTTATATCAATGAAGTGTTTCGCTTATAGTCGTGATAATGAACCTTTGCAACCCATGTCTGTGGTGTTGTTAGGGTCAGTGTGAGTGAGGTGCTGGTTTTTGTCGTGAAGGGAGAACGTGTGTTGTTCATTCACCATGCAAGACAGGCGGACGAGGCAAGACAAAACCATGGACTTGGTTATTTGGAAGTTGGTAAGTTCGCCCGTTCTCCCTCTACAATTTTTTTCTATTTTTGCACCATGAAAATACTATATGTATGTTACCCAGTTGTATGCTAATTTGGCGAATATCTTCAAATGTGGTCAATTTAGATTGTCGTACCGTAGGCTTACATCGTTGTTGATGGCCTATAATTCTAGCATAGCGTAGCTGTTCATTGCTTTTAATTTGCTCATTTGTGAGCATCCTAAACAGTTTTGCTATTGATAACAATGAAAGTTTGCATTGTTTTTTTATCAATCAAAACTTTGTTTGCTTGTAGACCAGACAGGCAAGCCTCAGGCTAGGTCTTCTGTACTGATGGGAGGTTTAACGGTTTTTACCAGTCGGTAGGCTGCTACCTTTTATCCCGAATACTGAGGCCCAACGGCTAATATAGACCTGTTTTTAATGTTTCGTTTTAAACTACATCTTTATAAGATAAGTCAGGCAGATAGGCTGATCGGATTGTTTGGTTATAAACTGTCTTGTATTTGAAGATCTTGAACTCGGGGCGAGTGATAGATTGAATAGTGGGGTATTGTTGTCAGGGGAAAGCATATTCTGTAAAGTGGTGGTGTGATTGATTATTTCTTGGTTACAATACCGGCCATAGATTACAAAATTCCGTAATTGGAATATAAACCAAGGTAGCGTGTAATAGAATATTATGAGGATATTGTAGTCGTAGATTTAGTTTCGTTTCTTGCAGTGTCAGCGTCATGGTAGTCCTACATACCAAGTCTCTCTCTCTCTCTCTGTCATTTTACACGCTCACACGAGTGGGTGTTGGGGTCCAAAGAGGGTTGTCATCAGAGAATAATTTTGAAAACCCTGTATCCGGCTGTTGCAAGAGATAGCTCTATATTGGCTTGTCAGTAGGAGGATGGCAAAATATATACCCTCTCCAAGTACCCAGTCATTGATTTACATCACTATATTTCTGTGGAAGTACTCGTTACTTAATACTAAGTTCTCCCTTATAACTGTTAGGAAGTATGCGTTGGTAACGTAGCAATTAATTATTGCGCTACTCTCCTTTTAAGAAAGTGGTTGACGTCATATTTAACATTGTTCAGTGTGCTCCGGAGTAGGATTTGCAAGGATACGTATACTTTGCTGGTGGAAGGATCGCTGCGGGATGGTTCAGGTTAGGGGAACGTTGTCTGATGTAGGATGATGTTTCAGATGTGCGTGGGCCCAAGCTGTAGTACATCATGCCTTCTCTAAATATTTGGAAGCACCGTAAACAATCAGACCCTCCCCTTTTGTATAGCCAAGTGTAACGAAAGGATCCATCTTCTTTGCAGAGCGACTGCAAAATATTAAGAACCTGTTCACGGCTATCATTAGGCCTTTTTGATAAGTAATAAAATGTCATATATATTTTTTTATATATATATTATAATATATATAATTATATATAATATATATATATATATATATATGTATGTATGGGGGAAGCAGATATTGCCGGAAATATACGAGGGAGTGTGTACAAAATATTTCCCAAGCTCGGTTCTCATTGAGATACGTCGCTATTTGAAATGAAGTCCTGTTCCAAATCGAACGAATCGAACGAATGCGTCATTGCTTTTGTGAGGCTAACATTTTATACAAGGACTTTTTCGCTTATGTTGGGTACCGTTTCCTTTCTTTTAGTCTTCGAGCGAGACCGAGGGTCTTTTAAGTCTTCATTTTTTATATTCGCTTTTCCGTTTGTTTCTCTCAGCAAGTCGTATGCGGTTCCGTACTCCTGTAGGCAGATTGGAAGAATATGGTTTTCATAAAAGTATCAAAAACGTTATGATAAACCGAAACAAGGGAATGAGAATTGGTCGATTGTATGGATCTAATACACTTTTACAAAGCAATGAATGTACTTAGTCAGGAAGAGGAAAACCCATACTCGTGGGCCATTCCGGTAATCGGTCCAATCGGTGATGAAGTCTGGTTCCTAGAGAATATACAAAAAAAAAAAAAAAGCGATGGAGTTAGCTATTTTATACGGTTAACTTCAGAAACCTTGAAACGTGTGGTTCAGTGTCGAAAATTCAAGAAATCTGTGGAAAATGCGAATTACTTTTAACGTAAGTGATTTTGTACCCGAGCTGTAATTGAAAATGTTCAGTGCTCCTTCCCCCGTCGTCATTTATAAAAAATAACCTTGTCTGCCTAAATACATATTCATGCAGTTTTATAATTTAGTCATTTCATGTAATGTAGGGTTAAATATCAGCGATTTGATGATAAAAAATTCAGTGTAAACCATAAAGGCTGCAAGTGAATTGATTTTGAGATTTAGGATTGCTGTAAATCAGATGTTCCGCCACGTATCAGATTTTATGTGGACCAGTTTTGTTGGCCAATGTTGACATAAAATGATCTCTTGATGCTTGACGTTGGCTACGCATCGGAGGCCGTACAGATTTTGACAAATTAATGAGCGTGGTCTAGTACCATACGCGTGCTGTGGGTTAAGGAATATTGAGCGATTATAGTATAGTTGAAAGTGGGGAATAATTTCCATGTTTTGATTTTCAACTCGAGGAAAGTGACTTCGCTCTCGTTTCCCGAGTCAGTATGAATCATCGATGCTCTTAAGTATGTAATTGGTTGTGATCGACTGATGTGATTCACACTGGGAAAAGAAGAGGGAATTAGTAATTTTAGTTGTGAGTGATCAGTGCTCAGTCAGACTGTGCAGCAGCATACCGGTTAAGTATTGAAAAAATGGGTAAACCCATAATCAGACAATCACTCCCATGACAGTTATAGTGTCATAAAAGTCCACCAGACTATGGTTGCCTTTCATTATATTCATTTTTTATATAATTATCAATACATATCAGATGGGAGATTCGGTTGTTAAATTTCATTCCTGGTTTTTCTGAGAACAGTGCATTCTCGTGATTTGAGTCACAGCAGTGACGTGAGCAAAGGCGTTTAACGGGAACGTTTTAAGAAGCGTGAAGATCAGCCACCGTCACGTGGATTTCGGTCACGTCCGGTTTCGGATAGAGCTCAAGGTATCATATCCTTTTGTTGTAGAGATGAATTATTCTCATTGTTTTTGCGTTTCGAAATGGCAGCGCATTCTCGTGCTTCAAGGCGAGTGAGTGACTATTGAAAATTGTATAGTTTTTGTCTTCATTTACCATTTAGCGATTGGTAGCATAGTAATATACTACACCCATTTTACCGTCTTTACCACAGTAATTACTTGAAGGTGTTATACCTAAAGCAACGTTTGGAAAGGTCGTTGAACGTTCTGTGTGATTAGATCTTGGCCGGGCTCTGCCGTGGTCGTTGGTACATTTTACTGGTTTTTATGCAACTGGCGGTTGATTCGACTGTTGTCTGTGACTCATAGGTTGAGTGTCTGCGGTGGGTGAGTCAGTTATTACAAAATGACTATCATCTGGCCAAGGTAAGAGGATCTCTTGTGTGTCGTTCTAAGATTCCTCCCAACTTTTGAGTACTGCATTGTTTTGGAGCCTAGTGCCAAGGTCTTGCCGTGTGCAACCTACGATAAGAGCAGTCTTAGATATTTTTAGATGTATGATATATATATATAATATATATATATATATTATATATATATATATATATATATAATATATATATATATAGTGTAGACGTTGGCTGGTTTGTATCACAGACCGGTAGAAGATAACAGGTAGATACGTGACGTCGTCATGAATCATCGGGTTTTGTTCATTGTTGCTCTGCTTCTGTGGTTGCAAGTCTTTGTAGCCTCGTCAATTTTACGTTCCCACAATTCGATGAGCATTGTTGTAGTCCACAGTTCTTTTGTATTGCCAGCCGTGTTCCCTTAATGTGGTTATTTACCCGAGAAACTTGCCCGTCGGATTTAGTGCGTTTCCCCATGAAAGGTTGATAGTGGTTTTAGGCTGTAGAAGTATAGCTGTTTTTATATGTTTGTCAATATTTTGCATTTCTGTCATGATTTTCCTTGCTTAAAATCAGTCTATATATAGTAAATAGAGGACTCATGCTTTCCTGAAGTAATGGTCCACTTACTCTAACACTATAAAAAGATATTAGTTTACTGTAAGGGACTGAACGTCCCTCTCAGCTGAAGTAATAGGAGCAGAGAGGATAATGCGTCTGCAAAGACTGGGTCGAAGTCACTAATTACTGTATAATCAGCATCCGCATTGTCAGTTATACCCTAATAATCCTCTTTAATGTGTACTTATGTATCCATTGAGTTATTTTTTCTTCTAAAGCATTCGGTAAATGTATTTGGCTCATGACCTAGATTAGTACTTTTGATTTTATCACTGTAATTCAGATGTACCATGCTCACCTACGGTTTTACCGCAGATGTCTTGCCGTCCTCTCGCATGTTGAGAGAGGAGATTATGACGTCACGCTGTTGATTAGGTGATGTGTTACATCACACTTGATTAGGTGTCCCAACGTTACGCTGTTGTGGGTTACTTCAAGGAAGCAATCTAGTTTTTTATCCATGCGATTTTCCCTATTTTATACTTGTAGGGGGTTAGTGCCATCAGTGCACCTCATTCGGTGCAATGTAGGCATTACTTTAAGGCTCTTTGCAGCATCCGTTCGGCCCCGAGCTGCAACTACTGCCATTCCTTTTACTGTACCTCCGTTCATAATCTCTTCCATCTGCTAACAATTGTTTCATAGTGCAACTGCGAGGTTTCTTCCTGTAACACCTTTCAAACCTTTTACTGTCAGTTTCCGTTTCAGCGCTGAATGGCCTTAGTTGCCCCAGTGCTTGGCAAAATGCCAAACCTATATAAATCAAATCAAACCCTCATAGTTTGTTTGTCCCCAGCGCATTTATTCTGCTGTATTGTTTGAAGAAAGATTCCCAGTAACTTCTGTTATCATACTTCCCGAATTTTCCAGCCCCCGCAGTTTTTCAGGGTTCCTCAGTTCAGTTCGCTTAGTCATGTTCTAAGATTTATATGGATTGAATTATGCCATTCTCTTCTCATTCTACCGAAACGCAGATGCCTCTTTTGAATGTCTTTTCGCTAGTGTCATGATTTTGCAATTGTTTTATTAAAGAAATTTCTGTTCAGATACCAAATTTCGGTAGGGATTGCGGAAATACAGAATTGACAAAAGAAACCGTTTTCTTTTTTTTTCAGCATTGTTTATGCTCCCTGTTGCGTTTAGTACCCTTATGATATTCTCGGAATGGGTTTGATCTGTGTAAAAATATTTGTTGGAAGGGAATGAAGAATTGATGTTCCGATGGAGAGAATCGAGGTGTCTACTATCGCTAGTAACGAGGCAATTATCCGTTTATAGCCGGAGATGTAATCGGTTAATGGACCATCGGACCGTCGTAAGCTATACGGACGGAAAGTTTGACCAACCGGCGGCCGCATTCTTAACCGGAATTTGAATGGGGTTTTTCATGGGATACCCCTTGGCCCAAGTACTTACTGGAGGAGGGAAGGGGGAGGTAGATGACCTAATAACAGCTGCTGCTGTTATGCGTGTGATGTCATCAATGATGCAATCAGTTTGAATATCTGTTGCTAAACGTTCGTTTTGCTAATTTAATTTTAAAGATTCAGGAAAGCATCCCGTTTTAACGATTGTATATCTCATTCTCTCCGGATTCTCAAGGGATGCATCTGTGAGATCGATGAACCTTCTACACCCCCCTGGGTCCAAGCAGCAGCTGCTGTTCCTTGCTTTTTTATGTCTCCCTCAGTTCAGTTAAAGCTGCAAGGAGGAAATCTGTGTTTGGTACTAATGCTTGCTTTATTCCCGTAGGTTTCTGCTAAAAATGACTGCTGTGTTAGGAATAATTGATAGTTGGTGTCGTTGAATTTACACCTTTACTATTATAATGGTGCTTAAGAGTTATATGACGCAAAGCCATATAACCATCTAGCTGTCAAGTCTATTATAAACCTTGGAGAGAGAGAGAGAGAGAGAGAGAGAGAGAGAGAGAGAGAGAGAGAGAGAGAGAGAATCGAACGCCTTCTAAACCTTTGTAAGCTTACACTGCTTGGAGGGCGATGTGTCCTTTTGGCTAGGGGCCAGTTCTTGAATAGAGAGAGAGAGAGAGAGTCAGTTAAGGAGTGGAAGGGGGTGGAGTTGAAGTTATAGCTTCAGCCCAGATCAAGGTGAATGAGGTGAGCTGTGGAATTTCTATTGATAAATGGAGATGGTCATTAGTCATTCTCTCTCTCTCTCTCTCTCTCTCTCTCTCTCTCTCTCTCTCACGGGAGAGTGTGGTATATTTATGAGGTGTCCTTCCTATTCTTCAATGTCACTTTGAAATCCGGAGCCCTCCATGTCTTTTCATTACTTCCTTCGGCGCAGTATGGATATTTTTTTTTTATCATGACTCATCTTCCACAAGATAAGCTAATAAATTGTTGAACTGCGGAGTGTTTATAGACACGGGATGATTTGGGAAGAAGGTATGTAAATGAAATTGTGGAGTGCCAGGAAGTCCAGAAGTGATGAACTTATCAGACCTAACCAATAAGTTTTATATAATATATATATATATATATATATATATATATATATATATATATATACATACATACATACATATATACATAAAGGCCCACAAAAAACAGTAAATACACAAGTTAGATATAGAGAGTTTACCATTGACTAGGAGTACTGAAGTAATCAAAATGTATATGTAGTTGCAACGTGTATATAGCGTTTTATAGGCCTTTTTATTGTGTGTACATTGGCAATTCACTCATTGCCTCACTGATGTACTATTTATTGTTTTTGCAAACTATCATTACTATCTGCATTCTGGTCTTTGCGTCGGTCTTGGAATGGAGTGGCTACGTTGATTTGTTTTGGTTAGATTTACACTGATAGTGTTGGAAGTGGAGACCGAGTAACGGCAATGTATAACTGTGCTCTCACCGGCACAGTTTGTGTGGGAAGAAAGAGTGCAACCAGTGTTTGGCGGTTGCTGAATCTCACATGGAGGGTTGTTTTTATTTATATTTTTTTATTTTTTATTAGAAAATCTTGTTTATATGTTGGATTTTCAAGATAATGCTACCCAGTAACTTGCAGTTTTATTTTTATTTATTTATTTATTTCTTTTTTTAAGAGACTTAGATGTGGCTTTATCAGCATGCCGAAGCTATAATTTTCAGGTTGGTTAAACGCAGTTTTTAAATATAATATATATTATATATAATAATATAATATATTATATATATATATATATATATATATAATTTTCTTCCCAAGATTAACTTTATGCTTTTATGTTCTGCTTTTATCTGAACATAGCTAATTAACTTTTGTATTGTCATTTATTGTCAAAGGAAAGTACATTACAGTTTAGCAGTCTCTCTCTCTCTCTCTCTCTCTCTCTCTCTCTCTCTCTCTCTCTCTCTCTCTCTCTCTCTCTCTCTCCTTGGTTGTTGCAGAATTCTTGCTGGTGCAGGTACATTCACATTCAGTGTGGTTTTCAAATTACAAGTCGGTTATGCAGTCGTGGTTCCATTCATGGTTATGGATGCCGTATGTTAATGCTCTATAATGTGTAGCATGTGTATATATATATATATGATATATATATATATATATATATTATATATATATATATATATATATATGTACACACATATATATTATACTATATATATATATATATATCTATATATATATATATATCTATATCGATATATATATATATATTAGTGCTGGTGCCTTGTATGATAAGGCGCCCTATGAGGTAATGTTAGACTAGCGATAATCTATACGCTAAGTCGGTTGGTATTGCACTTCCATCTTCAATGGAGTGTCTGGGGTTTTGTAGATCACTTACGAAGTCGGTATTATCTTTACGACAATGTGTTGAACTCATGGTTCGGTGAGGTTCTTGTAGAAAACACAAGGTATAAAAAATAGTATATTCTTCTGAAGTTTTACATGATGAAGATCAGGTATGATCGTACAAGTCTTCTATGACGATAGCTTGATCGCTTCTGCCAATGATGATGGCTAATCCTATTCCTCTACATGATAAAGCTTAGGTAAAGAGGTACAGGTCTTCTAATGACGATAGCTAACACTGTTCTCCTGTCTACCATCTCTGTTACAAGTTATGAAGGAACAGACAGTAGTTCGAACATATGAACATACTATCAGATGACATAGTTTCATACGAACACACAATCGAATGAGACACGCTACAGATCACGTAGGCCGTTTGAATAATAGGTCGGGGTAGTTGTCTCAAGCAGGGAGCTTGGACTAATGTTTATAAACAATTGAATGACTACAGGTGACGGCATGTTATCTTAGCTTACATACTTATTGTATACGTCATCTTTAACGTCTCTAGTCTGATCACATTCCTGCAAGCAATCTGGTTGACCTCTTTAGTTTTAGACTTTTATATATATGGACTAACATTCCATATGTTTATTATGTAACACTTACATTAGCTCGGTCAGCTACCAAAACCAGCTACTGAATATTACTCAAACTTGACTTGCATTTGATTATAGGAGTGTGATACAGACACTATGTGAATATATATATATTATATAAGTAAATAAAAAAATTCATGGTGTACATGAATTGATTCAAGTAATAAAATATAAAACAATGATATTGGTAAATAATAGTGATCACATGATTATATAATCGATAACAGTTTTTCTCATCTCTTTAAGATACTTATGCTACAGAAAATACTAATGTACTCTGATAATTGCATAGAATGAAGATTAACATGATAAAAATCATATTTTAACTGATAAAAATTTCATATATGAATTGATCAAAAATTAGTAATGTTTATGCTAACTGTTTATATATCTGATTCATTAATTCATATACTAACTCATAAATACCTGCAGATATTGGTAGATAAAAGGTAACAGATTGATTATGGCTACCTGATTTGTTATACATATGTATAATGGATTCATATAATTATGATTAATATATGTGCACTTTAAATAGATTCCTACTGCGTACACGCAAAGATATATTTAGATTCCTGTTATTTATGATCATTTATATAAGAGATTCCTATTGCGTACCACGCAAAAGATATATTTTCGACTCTGTTTTATTTTATGATCAATTATATATAGGATATACATGATCCTACTTTATATATAGGATACATGATATTTTATATATATAGGATCAACCGAGGTTATACTACTTCACTTTTAACTAGCTTTCGAACAACTTTTCGTCCATTACACAGTTCCAGAACAACCACCTTTAGCCAATTGAAACGGCCTTTTTCAATGGTTAAAACAAGGGAAAATTTGCCTGGGCGGGGTCCAACGTTCCATTTTGCGCTCATACGTTATTCTCTGCATCCTAAGCTACACGATTACGTTCGCGATGAATAAAAAAAACATCCCCAGCACGAGTCCTTCGCCAGCAAAGTAGAGTTGAATATCCTTCGGGTCGTAATTGTCGAAGTATGTCCCTTTTTGTAGTCGAATTCCGACAGCCGCTGGAGCGTTCCGCATTAAAAAAACGAGATTAACGACGAGATACGGTGTCGGTCGAAGAAGTCCATGAAATTCCTTTCACATTGTAGGCGGTTGTTACTTGACTGTAGTCGTCCGCTGCGACGAACGATTTTTGAAGTTGCTATGTGAAACTCTCGTACTGCAGGATACTGTAACCGGTTCCATTAATCAGCCTGCAAGTGAAATTATACTTGTCACAAGGGCAAAGTAAATTCAGACGACATCCAAATACAGGGGAGGGAAGAGAGCCATTTAGACCAGACTTAACCCACATGAATTCGCTGATATTTCGGAATTCAAAAGAGTCCGCTGTACAAACTTTTTTATCCATGGCATTACAATGAGTGAACCTATCCAGGTCTATGATGACTTGTAAAAATATCCATAATTATAAAAATAAATAGATATCATTACGAATCTCAAAGAAAATTCGATATTACTGGTAGTAGTTACTAGACAAAGAAGTGGAAAATGGAGCTATTTGTAAGATTGCCAGGCAAACATAAGATCAAAGAGAATATTAATCATGATTCTATGTGCCCTAACAAAAGTTTCATATTCAATTTTCTCGCGCGCATCCTCTGAGGTTAATTTTTTTAAAAACTTTATTAATAGGTAGGAGATGCAACGAAAAAAACCCACTATGTAACTAATTTCTAAATAAACTTTGGGTTTTTTCAGAAATTGTGACATTTTTCCCATGAATGTTTTACTTGAATTGTAATAGGCTAATGTTGCAAGTAAATATTTCACATATATATCTTGATACTTCTAAATGTCATGAGGTTCAGAAAAAAATTAATTCATTTTGTTGTTATAGAAATTCTATTTGCTTATATTGTTCATTAATTTTAAAATGATTACAAGTCCTGAACTAATTGCATTACACACACGGATAAGAATATGTTATGTGGCCTGTCATGTGACCTATGAACCACATGTGAAGTCATGAACTAAGCTTCTTTCTCCAGTCAATCTGCTTTTGCAAGCAGAGACGACACACAGATGAAGCCTGTGTAAGCAGATTATTGAGGTTAAAAGGAACAAATGCTGATACGGCAATGATGACGTCGTCACTTGGCAGGAGATTGCTCTCAGCAGCTAAGAGTTACGTTACTTGCTGTAAGAGATACGACTTTAGTATTTTTCAAATGATATTTAGTGTTTTTAATTCTCCACCCGCATGAGAAGAATGTCTGAAAAAAAAAAAAACAACAGTACCAAAATTGAACAATATATTAGTTTCATGTTGGCATTATGTTAAATAAATATTCCTTATTCAAACTATATGAAAAAGGTTTCCATACAAATTCTATATATATTATTAGCCCTGTATAAGATTCATATAGGATTATTCCATAGATAACATTTTTCACTTCTAGACTTCCTGACTTTAAAATCTCTTTTATTTTATTTTATTTATTTTATTTATTATTAGTTTATTTATTTATTTATTTATTTAATTTTTTTTTTTTTCATTGACTACGAATATAAATCACCGGGACAGACAATATGTCAGTAGGTTTTTGGATATTGTGTTTGAACTTTTAGCTTATTTTGTCATTACTAAAGCGTTAAGTTAGAGTTCAAATCTTTACGCATATATATTTAGATATTTAATTAACCTATGGTTACGTTTTGCTTATTGATTTTATCGTGATTCCTTTTATTATAATTTGTAACCCTTCCGACTTCTTACGGAGTGTATTATATTGACTCCACTTGTATCCATATTTATTTTATTTTTTTATATTTATTTATTTATATATTTTTTTTATATATCTTTTGATAAATTAATGGTTGGCTTGAATATGTGGAAAAGTGTTCTAGCGGCGTACCTATAAGGCTACTTGCGGCATCAATTCTATAGACAACATATCAATGATAAAGGTATTTAAACCGCGAGAACCGCTATAATCCAGTTCGGATCCAACATCACGAGTTGTAACTCGTAAGACATTGACACTTCCTATTTAATTATCCGTTATTCTACCAAACGATTGACTCTGGGTGATAAAATATATTATTGGTTTTCTTAATGGAAAGGAATTCACACAACGTGTTAAGGAGATTATTATTGATTTACACCACCCGAGTCTGAGATTATTATGTGTTTGAATTCCATATTTACTGATTTAAGCACTCATAAATATTCGTCAACGCACTCAATTGCGGTGTTTGTTTTTTATTGCTATTAATTCTATATAACGTGTCAAGGAACTATTAACACTAAGAAGTGTTTATTCCCTCTGTCAGACTCGTATTCTGTTAATAATTCTACGTATAGTCTTTCAAGGATTGATTTGCACAGGATAGGCCCCTAACTGACAGGTGTCCTTAGTGTATCCCTTGTTTTCATGACACGTGTTACAATTAGTTATGTGCTTTTTATATCTGTAAGCATTGTAGGCCAGTAAAATAGTGATTTGGCTTTCTGTGACATAGTAGGGAACCCTGGATGACGGAATGCAACCAGTTTATGACGATTGGTATGAAAGAGATTATTATTACTACCTGGTCGTTAGTCATCTGCTGTGTTCTTTCGGGTTTACCTCGTCACAGACCTACATATATATTACATTTGATTACATTATTCTGATACACATACTTTAAATATACTTTTGCTTTAGGGTTTCTGCTCGAAGTGTGTATTGTTTTGCTAGCCGCTGACCCTGTTTCCGTTTCGAAGTGTTTATTGTTTGGGTTATGTCTGTTGACGCTTGCTTTGTTCAGTTTGTAACAGTTCTGCGCTCCAACCCAGATATTCAATGCTCGCGATCTCTTGGGTTAAGGAACTTTTTGCTTGTTTTAGATACGGTTTTAACAATAGGTACGGATGTTTTTCTATATTTTTTAGTCTAATTAATGGTTCTTTGCGGTATGGTGCGGGATTGCGGGATAATGCGTCAGCTATGATATTTGCTTTCCAGGTAAGATATCTTATCTTGGCTCCAAAGACCTGAATGATCATTTGTCACCGAGTTCCTTTTGGACTGTGATTAAAGCCTTTGAAAAACTCGGTAAAGGACTCATGTTCAGTAAGGACTTTATCAGGATAGCCATAGATTATGAACTTAAAATGTACTAGTGTTAAAGATACCTAGCCCTTCCTTGCCTATTTCTGCATATTTACTTTCAGAGGGCTTTAGTTTACGTGAATAAAAAGCTATAGGGAAGAACTGTTTATCATATGACTGAAGTAATACCCCTCTTACCCCTTGGTCTGAGGCGTCTGTTGCAATAAAAAAAAATTATTCCTTATTTAAATCAGGGATTTTTAAGTTAGGTAAGCTGCATTATTCCGCTTTTAAGATATCGAACGCCTGTTGATGCTTTTCAGACCATAATAAATCTACGCTCTTCTTCGTAAGATCTGTTAAAGGAGCTGTCATATTGAAGAGTTACATATTTACATACGATTGTAATACCCACTACAGCGCAAAAGTGCTGTATCCCCCTTTACGTTAATAAGTACGGAAAGTTATGAATAGCCGACACCTTACCATGGACTACTTTTAAGACCTAGACCAGGACACATAAAACCTAGATAAACATGTTCGGTTTTTTAAAAACTCACATTTAGATATTTTACTCTGAGATTATTTGTCTTTGTCTCTGTAGCACTAGCTCTACTTTATGTGAATGTACTTCTAAGGTATTAGAAAAGATTACAAGATCATCCATATAGGCATGTAGGGTATCCCCTAAAAATCTCCAAACATATATTGTAATTGGGGTGCAACGTAAGCCGGAGGCATACGTAAAAATTGATAATGTCCCCACCCCTGAGTGTGCTGGGGAAAAAAAAAAAGAAAAAAAACGGTGTATGAGGTACAATCACTTAGGTAATGGTATCAGGTAAAAACTTTTAAGTAAGTCCAAGTTGGTGAAAAAGAAAAAAAATTTATTCTAACCTAACAGAGATAAGATGTCGTCGGTACATCGCACTGGAAACTATCGAAGTCGTTTCCTTGTTTAAGCGACAGAATCTACGCAGTATACGCCAAGTCCGATCTTGTAATGGCATGACATTTGAGGGAAAAATTATATGGGCTTATTTGATTTCCTAATGGCTCCTATTACTAACATTTTTCAACTTCGTCATTTATCTCTATTTTGAAATTTCATTGAGAGTCTACACGAAGGTACGTATATAGCTTTATGTTTGTCCTTAGACCGTATTTTGTGTTAAATTACATCCGTTTTTTCCCCCAGAGATCACTCGCCAGTGGAGAAACTTCCTGGTATTCAGGTAAAAGATAAAAAAAAATTTCTGCTGAATCACCTCTGCTTGAATGACTTTACGGATATTACTTTAGATAGATTATCAGAGAGATTCATCCACGACTGGTTGGGCGTGATTAAAAATTAGCAACAATAAAAAAAATGCGATATTTGTTTATAACTTCCGTATCCACGATATGTATACTTTTAGGGCTTTGTTCGCGGAAATCGTTATATTTCAGAGTGTCGGGAAGGATTAAAATTTCATTCCCAGCAAAGTCTTTTACACGCACTAAGACATTCGAGGGTGCATGCTTCTCGAGAGTTTTGCGTGCAAATTGCGACTGCGGTTGTGGGAGAATTCCTGTTGGGTCATTTGAACAAAATGTTACGATTTATGAGACAAATGTATAGTTCCTTTATATAAGTTTATTATTTGATTAACTGTCTCATTTTTGTTCAAACGGATTTTACTATGTTTGAAGGTTTATAGGATTTTCCTTTGATAAACACGCCTTATTTTGCAGGATGTAAGAATATATTTTGTATACCCCTAGATGGATCTTACAATTACACTAGATACAGATCAATGTTTTTTATAACTATAGAGGTATCTGTAAGCGCTCGCTTATCCGGACTTCTCATTAGGGAAGTTCGAACAACAGACGGTGAGTCCGTAAATACAAGATATTGCGTGTACTAAAGAAATAAAACAAGATATTCTAATTTTTACGGCGCGTACAGTTGGGCTTAATCCACCAGTATTTATTATAACTTAATGTATTAAAATTAAAACGAAAAACCTGCTCTGATTACTTATACGGTCGTGTGTTTCATAGGAAAAATCCTTTTTAATTCAAAAAGATATTGGTATGAACCAACATCGCTTTTCCCCACTCTGCTAGAGTCGCTTATTGTGTGGAATTTGCTATGTTTTGAACACTTCGGCAGTTTTTGACTAACCTTGACCGCTTGACTAGGTGACACAGTAACCGAGTTTGCTTGTTTGATTCTGAAAGGCTACTGTTTCTATTTCTTTTTGTAATAATTAGGATCCTTCTCTTTATTACCATCGGCAACGTATTGTGTTTTTTTAGCATTATGTTGCTGGTTACGTATACAGCAATGAATGACGAACTATTAGGAACTGAGCGATTACTAATAAGACAAGTTATCACTACTGATACATTTTAATTTAAAATGGTTTGTACTTCATTCTTTGCTAAAATTTGAAATAGTGAGGGATCCTGGTCAGCGCATTTAGCCTGATGAAAGTTTTTTACAGACATGTTATTCCTTGCAATCCAGCCGTATTTTTAAAGTTAAGTTGAGTCATTGAGGTTCGATATTTTATATAACTCAAAAAACTCAGGCTAAAACTGCGATCGGGACTTGCAAAGGAGCATTTATTGTCATGACCCGAAATAGTACCTCTAATTTATATAGATTTGTACGGGTGTTCCACTTGTTTTTTGTGTTGTTTTCTAATCACTACGGTGCTTAACGACCCTATCCATGCATCTGTATAAATACAGACGTCCACTGCGTAAACGCATATTCACTGTTTAATATGATTTGTTACGTAAGGGATTAATAATCACCTAAAATGATAAAATTAACATAGTATATGATTATGATATTTCAGTAGAAACTTCTGGAAACAGACACTCAAAGATAAAAACTCGCAGTAGCGAAATCTCAATGAATATAGATAATTTCTGTAAAAAAGTAAGATTAAGAAATGTCTCGTAACTTCAGCCACAGGAATAACGAAATTCGACCTTGCCAAAGGAAACACTCAAAAGTTACTCCAAATGCAATAAAAAAATTGTTTTTACTTAGCTTGCTTTTGTGGGAAGTCACGGGTTTCGATAACGACACACGGCCTTGGTCCTCCCCTCTAATTTAGCGGACGACCTGGTTTGGCTTCAGTTTTCCCCCGTGCGCGTTGTTTCGATGATTCGAGCCCTTGAAAATCCCGATGCTGCAGACGCGTTCGGTTTGTTTCTTGCAGTGCCGGAAACGCTCACTAACGATGTTTTCTTGAATGATTCTAATGAGAGACGAAGCTTCCGTTGCCGTAGGAAAAAGACACGTCGGTTTTGTTTCTTGAAGTTATTCACTAATGATGATACTAAGTTGCTTGAAGAATCTCTTGCTTTCGTCGTCGTTAAAGAGTTCTTGTGTTTTCTGAAGTCGCTCACTGATACTATGTTGCTTGAAGAATCTGCTGCTTCGTCGTCGTTGACTTCATGATTTATTATTCTGTTTTTTCTTCGTAGGACGTTGTAGAGTTCTTCTGGTCCGCCTGGCCACAATTATTAGTGCTGGTGCCTTGTATGATAAGGCGCCCTATGAGGTAATGTTAGACTAGCGATAATCTATACGCTAAGTCGGTTGGTATTGCACTTCCATCTTCAATGGAGTGTCTGGGGTTTTGTAGATCACTTACGAAGTCGGTATTATCTTTACGACGATGTGTTGAACTCATGGTTCGGTGAGGTTCTTGTAGAAAAACACAAGGTATAAAAAATAGTATATTCTTCTGAAGTTTTACATGATGAAGATCAGGTATGATCGTACCAAGTCTTCTATGACGATAGCTTGATCGCTTCTGCCAATGATGATGGCTAATCCCATACTTCTCTACATGATAAAGCTTAGGTAAAGAGGTACAGGTCTTCTAATGACGATAGCTAACACTGTTCTCCTGTCTACCATCTCTGTTACAAGTTATGAAGGAACAGACAGTAGTTCGAACATATGAAACATACTATCAGATGACATAATTTCATACGAACACACAATCGAATGAGACACGCTACAGATCACGTAGGCCGTTTTGAATAATAGGTCGGGGTAGTTGTCTCAAGCAGGGAGCTTGGACTAATGTTTTATAAACAATTGAATGACTACAGGTGACGGCATGTTATCTTAGCTTACATACTTATTGTATACGTCATCTTTAACGTCTCTAGTCTGATCACATTCCTGCAAGCAATCTGGTTGACCTCTTTAGTTTTAGACTTTTGATCTATATGGACTAACATTCCATATTTTTATTATGTAAACACTTACATATATATCTATATATATATATATATATATATATATATATATATATATATATATATATTCACTCATTCTAGTACGAGTAAGTACATTTCTGTAATCGTACATGCATTCATATGTATTGAGTACGCTTAGAATTATTATAATTTTTGTTTTCGTTTTTTATTGTTCTTTTGCACGTGCCATGGCACTGTGCCTGTATTGGTGAAAAATACGTATAAACAGTGCCAGCATCAGGGTTAAAAGAGTGCCAGAGTCAGGGTTATCGTCATTAGCGAAGTTCGAACGGTATTTCCTGTGTTGGATGGAAGTGGACACCTTTCTTAGGTAAGACTTGAAGAGCTAGCTTCCTTTTACATAACACCAGATGTCATATATTTCTGGACAGGTAGTATACCTATGTAGGTACAATGCCGCGTTGGACTTTTTTTTTCTCGAATTTGAATTGCAGCAGTAATCGATAATATATATACTGTCATTGATTCTGAGACCCTTCTACGAATGGCTGAAAATCTTTCTGAGGAAAATCCTACTTGGAAGTTAATGGTGAATGTAGGAATTAGAAGCAAGTGGCACACCTCTTTCATGTTGGATTTTTTTTTCTATCAATGATTCCGTAGTCCCTTTCGACCTTCTGGTGTACGTAGTAATCAGAAGGAGAGTCATTATTTTGAAGGTGCATGTGGTTTACGCCTTTTGCTCACCCACATGAAATTTCGTTTGATCCCAACGTATCCGCCCAGTCTGAGATTTGTCTTGATTCTGAGTTTGGATTAAAACTTGACTAAAGACATTGTTTAACTCAATCGTAATGACGTACGAAGACAACATTTCGTTTCTTCATTGCCTGAGCTTTCTTGTGCAGTGACATGGCTTGACTCCCTTCTATGGCCCAGTTCAGTCTCACCACAGTAAATAGAACACTTCGTCCGGGTCGTATGGCAAGCCAATGCTGTCATTTTCTTTGTAAATAAGTAAAGGACAGGTAATTGTGCATATACATATAATTAGCCGAATTCAGACGCGTCCACCAGGAAATACGTACAGTCAGAGGTTGGCGGAAATAGTTCTTCAAGCCACTCAAGAAGTGGAAGCATTGCGAAAAATGTTTTAATGACTGATCTGTTATTACTGCGAGTGACCCTCGGGCCAGCTGTTTTTCCTCGCGACTTTTCGCTTCCTTATTTGGACAGCACTTACAGCTCCTGGACGGAAGTATGTGTCGGTTTTTCCCGTGGGTGAATTAGTCTTCGCATGGCCGCTGTTAGTTTCATTTTATGACCTCAAAGCGTCTTCATAAGCGGAGCAACGTGTAATTTAGGAGCTTTTTGTTATTTCCATGTAGTTACGTCGCTTATTTACTTACTTTCGTTGTGGTTGTCCATGGTTTGTTGAATTAGCCTTGTCGCTAGAAATCCTATTTTCCATTTTTTATGAGACCACACATATAATGTGTATGTGTGTATATATACCTGGGATGGTTATGAATACAATTTAGATACAAGTTATACGACTGTGTAACCTTTAAATGTGGAAATAATTGAGGAAAAGGTGTAGTAGAGCAGGATGTCAGGGGCGTTTCTTTCACTCGAGTGTTGCTGCAACCAGAATCTCGGGGAAGTTGTAAATGCCGTAGGGATGAGAAGTTCTCAATCCAATAACCTCTAAAGATGCTTTCAAGATAAACTTCCGAGTAGGAGAAAGAATTACCACGGGGTAGGGATAGGGATGTTGGTTAGATGCAGATGCGACCTGAATTCTTGTCTAGATGATAGCAGTACTATGCCCCTCTGCCATTCTTGCCCTTTATTGCCTTCTCAGGTTTCTCTCTCTCTCCTCTCTCTCTCTCTCTCTCTCTCTCTCTCTCTCTCTCTCTCTCTCTCTCTCTCTCTCTCTTAAAACAGCTATGATGTTAGAGCTTCCAGTCGTCTTACTCCTTCCGTTATGTGGCCTTATCCGTGACTTGTGAAGCTGCCAGATGGTCTGAAAGATGAGTAAGGACGAACACAAGAAGGAAATTATAATAATAATAATAATTTTTTTTTCAATACATTGATTAGCTCGATCATATTTTCCAATCAGAATTAAGACAGTTGTTGCACAGAATGCCATTTTAAGTATCCAGGGGTGGTTGAAAATTTTTTAATTAAATTTGGGTTAGGTTCATTTTCTGCCAGCTCCCTATAGTCTGCACGTTTTCCACTGCTGCTCCAAGTCTTAAGTGAGCGGCTTGCATCTGTCGTCGTTCGCTTCGTTAGAGGAGCTGCCGCTCATTAGCGCTAATCGTTGCCAATGTTGCTACTCTAAACACGGCTCTGTCGGAGCTGGGAATTGTTTCCTGCATTTTCTTTGGTTTCATTACCGATGGGGAAAGTAGCTGTAGACTCTCACTTTTTTTCGTTAATCTACTGTGGGTGGCTAGTGGTATTTTACTTTCTCGATCTCTTGTGTTTTATTATCAGGTAGGAAGTCTTGCGTCAATATATGTTCACTTTCTTGGGCTTTTGTAGCTAACCGCGGTTCAAAACGGTACTTGTTTGTTATTTCGTTGGTTGCGTAATTTTAATTGTGTTTGTTTCGTCCTTGCGTGAGTTTGTAATAAATACTTTTAAAGTTTTATCTCCCCATTGGATCTTAGGAAGTATCATTCGATGCTTTCATTTATTTATCTTGATTTTGTACAAGGTGTCACAAATAAAGGTTGCCAATTATCTTTTCTCGGTACCGTACATCCTCGTTCAACTGATGTTCAAAAGTGCAGAATGAGTAAGATGGTAAACTATTATGTGAAAGGAAGGCACCATTTTTTTTTCTTGGGATTTTGTAATGAGTCGTGAATTAAGGTTTTCTATTACTTGAAGGTTATTAGGACTAAACTTTCATTTCGGCTTAGGGAACGGAGGCTTCTTTTTACATTTTTTCCGTTCCATTTGGTTAAGTTAATTTGGTATACATCATCTAATGAGGACACGCATTCTGTAGACTAGACAGCATTTTGTGGTGGTTTTAGAAATGTTAGCTAACAGTGTTATCACCATAGTATCCTCTCGGAGCATTCTACGACGTCGGTGTGGTGGTGGTGATAATGATGACGATGTGTGCATTCTTCGAGAGCAACTCAATGGAAGTAACACCTGCGCACTGTTTACATACACAACGGTTTTGTTGAAGGTTCTCCACCGAGGTAAATGTATAACAGAGAAGAAAGCTTTCTTCTCTCGGGATTTTGGAAGTTTTTTTGTTGGCCCAGGATACCTTTTGGTTCCCATTACGTTGAAATGAGGCTTACCGGACATCTGAGAGATGCCGATTTATAGTGAAGCTAAACGGTGGTTGTTTGGTACACCTAAGCTTCATCTGTCTTGTTTATTTTCTTTAAATTGTGTTCCGACCTCATCACGATCTTTTTCATGTAATTCCCTAAGCGTTTTATGGTGTTTCTTTGGTGAAACGGGCCACTTACGGCGGGGCGGGTCTTATGTAAGTTTTCTCTTCGCTTACTTTTCTCTCTCAGTACATCTATGTGCAGTTTCTTGCTGTCATGCTTTGCCTGATATAATTGTTTTAACATTAACTATTATTTTATCATTCTTGTTCTTGAGGTTAATACAAGTAATCTGCCAATATGGAATAACATATCAGATTTAGAACCACATCTAAACTGATTAGTCAGCAATGCTTGTGTGGGCATTGACTTGTTTTGGTTGCATTGTACTCTTATTAAGCTCTAATTACATTCTTCACAACCCCTAGAAAGATGAGAAGTCTTTTGACATAAGGACATCGGGTAGACGGTTCACGTTTTGCCTGCACCAATCTTGTTTCGCAGTAGTTCAATGAGGTTACCCAACATTCCTTGCAACCTCGTAAGGTGGTAGTGCAGCATCCCTTCGGCCCGTAGCTGCAACCCCTTTTATTCCCTTCACTGAACCTCTGTTCATATTCTCTTTCTTCCATCTTACTTTCCACCTTCTCCCAACAATTGCTTTATCATTATTTTCAGCGGTGAATGACCTCATAGGTCCAATTGTTTTGCCTTTAGCCCAAATTTTATATTCCAATTATCCTTGCAAGAAAGGGTAGGGCATGTAAGTCTTCTGGTGAGGCAAAGGAAAACAGGAGGAGCGCTCGGTGAGAATGTACTATTTATTCCAACACGTGAATTTACTTCGTTTCCTTCTTTATTTTGCTTACCTTGCGCGTGTCGGCGCGATCACGTGGGTTACTAGATATCTACGAGTAGTTCGTCTCATGGTCCCCTGTGATGGTTCAAGAGAGCAGAGTTCCTTCAATGCTACTTTGGGAAATAAAAAAAAGACAATCTCTCTCTCTCTCTCTCTCTCTCTCTCTCTCTCTCTCTCTCTCTCTCTCTCTCTCTCTCTCTCTCTCTTACGTATAAGCTGAATTGTTTGTTCGAGTCATTGCTTCGCCAAGAATTCGAACGCTAGGCATAGGTTTATTGCCAAATTTTTGGATAAGGTTTTTGCTTAAAATTCGTTCGTTAAATGCAGGGTGACAGCCATTTTCCAAGGGAGAAATTTCTAGATTCTGGGAAATTGCTGTTCTTTTTGCGTGTCATTTTTTTCTGCATTGCAGAGTATATATTTTGTGTGAAGTATTTTGTTGTCAAGTTGTGTAACACCGTGTCTCAGGCACAAGAAAGACTGTCGAGAGGTGATATTTTCCTCTGTGTAAGTAACTATTTATAATGATATAAGATGATGTGGATATCAATGTTCTTTATATGTTTTTCCTTGATTTGTGTAAAAGCATGTTGAGTGCCTCCTTATAATACGCAATTCAATATTTCAATGTAGCCAGATCAATAGATGAAGTGCCCATGATTTACCTGGGATTTATCTTCGTATTTACCGACGTTGAGGGTGGAATATGACTATTGCCAGATTGATTACGTAATCGAACGTTACGGCAGCAAGAATCCGTCGCAAAGTAAAAGCAAGAATTCGTTCCCCAACGTTATTGACTCCGAACATTTCCTTGGGGGTATTTTTGTCCGATGCTGTTACCTGAGGCAAGGCTTTCTCTTAAGTCCGAAAGCCATTCTTTTGTCAGCATGTCGTACGGGTGCGCTTTAGTAATCTTTCAGTTCTCCGCTTACTTTTTTCGAAAGTTGCGACTGCGTATGTCACCGCATTTTGAGAGACGGAGAGGGAAAGCGTTTGAAAGAGAGAGGATCGTCCAGTTGCAGGTTGATGATGTTGGTATGTAGGTTACCCATCATTAACGTATAATTTTACAAACTGTCTTGTAAGTGGAACCCTTTCATCCTGAGCCAGAATTTCTGTGTATTCGACCAGTGAATTTAATAGGTGAATCATTTATCTGTGGATACGAATGCCTTAAATCATGTCATGGATAATTCCAAAAATATAACCAAGCGTGTAAAAGCCTCTGGTTATACAGGACTTTGGGAGTATTTTTTATTACGTAGCTCTTGACGCTTTCAGGATTTTTCGTGTGCCTTGTAAATCTCTTCATTTTATCTATGAAGTATGGCTTTGTATATTTTATATTAATAAACTTAATGTTTTTATTATGAATACCAGTTAATTCGCGATTATGAATACCAGTTAATTCGCGTTTTGTCCCAAAATGCAAATTACGCATTACTGAGCCACTTAGTTTTCCAAATCACTGAACTTCAACTGCCCCATTCTTCTATTACTCCTCCCAATATGCTACTAAATCGATTACTTGCTTAATAGACGTGAAACTCTACGTAAATTATGAAACCAAAAACACACAAGAGAAACTCTCTGTACGATTCATGTTGGCCCCCTTACGATGATGATGCGATGCCTACACTTTTAATTGTATGCAAATAGGCGGTCGTTAAGGACTCTTTTCCTGTTTCTGCAGCTGTTTTGGGGGAAGGGAGAAGAGGTTGGCCAGTCGACGTCATTGGCATCATTTACCCTTTCTTGGCACTATCGGTTGCAAGAGAGAAGACGGCACCTGTGGCGCAGGCATGCCGTAACGTCGGCCTCTTTTTGGCGCACTAATAATTGTCCTGGGAAGAGATGGTTTGGTGTGGGGAGGCAAGAGTTTGTAAAGTCAGCAACCATGTGTTGTGGAATAATAATTTTCTCTCTCTCTCTCTCTCTCTCTCTCTCTCTCTCTCTCTCTCTCTCTCTCTCTCTCTCGTTATGACTCCGTTTTGATGACGATAGGAAGCTAAAAGTGATAAAGATAACCACACTTCTGTCGACCTTATTACGTTCCATTTATTTTTAGTTATGTATTTATTAGTTGACAATGACCAGCGTTGAGAACCCCAAAACGTACCTTAGATAACAATGTAGGGGAACTTTTTTTTCATTTACTTTCATATGTAATTTCTTTTTATATTTGTGGCTACTTGACTTATCCAGAATCATGAAAATGTTATCGTAGAATTGACAATTCTTGTCTTAAATAATCGCAGTAGCTTGCAAGTATCAACCGCATGCAATTTCACCGGAAGAGACGAAGACCAATCAGTTATCTTAACGTAACAGATATTATATTTTCGATGTGACCTTCACCGTCGCCAAGCGTCTCTGGTTTCATATCGATTTTGTCCCTGTCTCTTTCCGAGCAGCGTATCTCCGGGGCCTCTCCTCTCTTTCTCCCAAAGAACTGGTTGCCGTGTTTTTTTTTTTTTTTTTTTTTTTTTTTTTTTTTTTTTTTTAAGCTGACCCGTGATCTTTATTTCGAGGGAAAAAGAGGGTGGAGTTGATACTGCAATGGAAAAGATGTTTTACCGTTTATTCAATTGTGCCCAATCTAACTGCTTAATTTGTACATTTCTTCATAATTAACACGTTTCAGTCCAGCCTTCGTCCTGCACTTTCGTGGGAATTTCCATCGTTGAAAAGGTCATGTGTGTATGGGTTTGCTCTTTATTTCAGCTAGTATATGGCGTTTTTCCACTGTGAGTGCCTCTGGATCGGCCGACAGATATAGACAATGTCGAGATGCGTCGCAGGGAAAGAGGGTGTGTGTTAGCCTAGCTGACATTGGGCTTTCTGGTAAGCCCAAAGCCCCATGCACCGTCATCTTTTTCTTTTTATTTAATTCCAACTCGTCGTATTATTATTATTATTATTATTATTATTATTATTATTATTATTATTATTATTATTATTATTATTATTCTGAAAATGAACTCTCTTCATACGGAACAAGTCCACAGAAACATTAACTTGAAATTCAAGCTTCCAAAGAATACGGTGTTCATTTTGAAGTAGTAAGAGGGCAGAACAGGAAACCCAGAAAGGGATAATTTGTTTGATAAGAAAAAATAAGCTAACAAAGGTACACAGTATGGTAATATACAGCAATATCATATTAGTAGAGAGATTTTTTGACATACATATTGAGTTGACGTTTCTTGAAAACACAACCGAAAAATTTCCCTAAACATTATAATCGACGCCTTTGAACCGTAATGTTAATCCTCCTGGACCTCTCTATCGATCGAGCCTCTTGAGTGGTCAGGGTTGGTTGTCTTGGTACCAAAAAAACCAGTTCTGCAACAGTTGTGACTTTGTGAGCGTTGGTACGCACTGGCCAGGGTAGGCAAGCAGAATGGTTTTCTGGTAAATTCGCGAATAATGTTAATAGTTAGGAGTTGGAATGACATTGTGAGTATGGTTAGAACATCGTGTATGCGCTTCCTTGTGTTGGATTCGTTCATATTTTATTCTATCTCATCATAAAAAAAAATCCCAATTTGTACGTAAAACTTTCAAGCTAGTCTCAACGCACTTTGGCAAATAAAAGAATCGGGCATTTGAGGACTTCCTTCCACTCTGTGCCTTACTCAATTGGCGTGTTTTCTTGTCCTCCAAAAATTCAGGAGTTGCATAGGCGATGAAACACTAAAATCATTGATGTTATTGTACTGATCAGTTATCAAACGAATGCTCATCTCAGGAAACATTTGTATTAATGGCACATTGTGTATTTGAAAAATAAGTTAAATAGATAAGAAATGTGTTAATATCACCGCGGTAGTTTGAACGTAAGGCTGCAAAAAAAAAAAAAAAAAAAAAAAAGACGAGGTCACCCGGAGGGAAAAAAAAAAAAAAAAAAAAAAAGGTCCCGCCATACGCTTTTCTTTTTTCTGTGTAATTTACACTGTACTTGAATTTACCTTGAAACTGGAGGTGAGAGGAAAACGCAGTACCATTGGCGGAAGTTGAAGTTCCGGTGTTATAGTGTAGTCTCCCTCACCCCCTCTGGCAATGCGTGTCCGTCTCTTTTCAAGAATCATGCTGTAGAAGTTTCCCTTTTTATCAGTCTTCTTAATACTGTCCTTAAGAAGAAGTAAGTATATATCCATTTAGTGACAGAAATAAAGGATAAGTGTGAATCTTTATGAGTAGACTGGGAACGTGAAAAGTTTCATCTGTGGTTCAGGTTATGTGGTAGAGTTATGTTACCGTGGTTAATCAGAAGCTTAAGTCCTTCGTCATTGCAGCCTCTAAAACGGTCGAATGATCGTGTTTTTATATAATTATGTCCACGACAATCCCCGAATGTAGTAGGTTCAATTGATGCAATACCTTGTCACTTAAGGAGGACAAAAATTACAAGGTACTTTTATTATTAAGGTGATTATCACACGAAGTACTCTTGCGTGCGTATGCATATGCAAATGAACGTCAGTATTTAAAAGGGGAGTGAGGGGCAGAGTGAGTGTCACTGATGACCATTAACATATAGTCTTTCGTGCATGCCACTTCTTTATCCTCGATTCCTCGTTAATTCTAACTGTTATGTTCATGCACGTAATGTGTATTTAAGTTGATGAGGTCACGTACGAAGGGCTTGGGCACTAATGTAATCGGAGATGTTCAAGTATATACCGTTAACATTTATTATTTCGCACATATAGAATCCTTTTGAGATTGGTGATTTCAAAGTTCAAGCGAGGAATTTTCCCCTTGTTTAGTATAGGGTTCGTTTGACCTACAAGACACAGCGTCGAATTTAAGTAGAGGTGATGTTGATCCTCGCTGTTGACGTACCCCGTAATTTAACAGGTGGGACGGACGTGTTGATAGCTGTTTGTAAAAGCTTCATTGGTTCCTCCTTGACATGCTTTCAGCGTGTTTTTAATTGGTGGTGCGTTTCTGTGAAATGAGGTTATATAGACAGCTAGGAGACACTTATTTATTTTTTAAGAATATGAATGGTGGTGTTTAGATTTTCTCACGGTTTTGCACTTGTGGTTATGTCTGTCCAAAGACCTGTTTATCTGTTTCAAGACCTGGATACGATTTTCTGTGTCAAGATTTGTTTTTCCTTTTGAGAAGTATTCTAGTCCTCGACATTCCTCTTGCTCGGTTGTATTTTCTGATTAGATCTGTCACATTTCACGAAATTCCGGAACACTTAGTTGCAAGTCTTCATGTAGCCCACTTAGGCTACTGAAATGTGGAGTCACAGGTGCAATATTAGCAGTCACCTACTCAGTACTACACTTCACCTGTTCGTTCGTGTTTCTCTCTCTCTTTCTCACTCAGTCTTACGATTTTATCATCTGTGTAACCAGGTCCTATATTTTATTTAAGTCCAGTGACATGGATTCTCTCTCTCTCTCTCTCTCTCTCTCTAGTTCGCAATTTGCTAATGCGTGTCTGCCCCCATCCCGTTATATTTTAGGTATAATTCGAACCAGTGTGTGTGTGTTTTTTTTCCCGTGTTCTGTACCTTGGTTTGACGTTGTAAATATTTGTCTGCCTTTCGCTTTTCTTCTTTGGTACAGATCACGTCTATTTCGATTTCGTTCCCACTTCATTTATTTCTTTTTAATGCTCTTGCATTTCATGCACTGATTTCAATCATGTAACGACTCTTGTGCTTTAACTCTGCTGCAGTTGATAATGTTGAAAAAAAATTATCCTCAGATTGTCTGAAGTGAATTCGTATTAAGTTTAGTAAATTGGCAAAACTATCTGTCCAGTAAAAATATATTCATAGAAAAGAATCAGTGAAACTCTTGTTCTGACTTATTTGGGATGGAATCCTGCATAGCGAAGGGATTAGCCCAGGAAGGGGGGACCCCCCGGTCACATGTACACGTTCAGGACAAGCCTCTTCGGGAGTGGTAGTTGTAGTTGCCAAAATATGCCTTTTCGTGTTGAATTTGGCACCTTCCTTTGGGACTCTGGTGGGGTGTCCGAGCGGAAAGGAGGAAAAAAAAAAAGTTCGGTTCTTGAAAAGCTTTTAGGGGGTTGGGGGAGATTTAGGCTTCGGGCTTTAGAAGTTTAGAAGAAGATTCCTTATGCCAGTTGCTATTAGCGCAACGCTCCTGTTCGCAGCGGAAACTGTTGCGAAAGTGGAATTTTGTGATCGAGTAATAGGTAATATTCAGGTATCATTAAACTCTCTCTCTCTCTCTCTCTCTCTCTCTCTCTCCTCTCTCTCTCTCTCTTGGCGTCAGGCCTGGGAACCATTGTTGTATCTATCCGGAGGAGGAAGTATTGGCTTCTTGGCGTGTGGTTGAACATCTGAGTCATGAAAGAGATTTCGAAGACGTTGCATTATTGCTTCATTTATTAGCCTCCTTGTTGATTAAGGTCCTGTTTTATGGACCTTTAGACCTTTGCGTGCTCTTGAGACCTTAGGTCGTCTTTTTTTATTGCACTGAACGAACAAAACTCGAGAGGCTGGAGATATTTAAGCGGTTTTCTGAGAAAGTGAGTGATCATCTGAATTTTCAAGTTCAAGTTTTTCGTAGATGTACGCTTTGCACCTGAAACTAATGTCGAATTTTAAGTATATTTTTATTTTCTTTACGTCATACATGCCAGCCCTTGATTGCCTGTAAGTTTGAAGACTCGAGTAACACATTACTAAACCGTGAAAGAGGTTTAGAGGGTGACTTTTGATTACTGACCCACATGTGTGAATAAAATGGGAATTTTTTTTCTGTGAAATGGTCTAGTAAGGTATTTTGTGCATGTATTCGTGATATAGTAATATGCCCGGTTGGGGGTTGATGGCAAGTAATAGTTTGATATATATATATATAATATATATATAATATATATATATATATATATATATATATATATATATATATATATGTGTGTGTGTGTGTGTGTGTGTGTGTGTATACATACATACATATACTCACACACACAGAGGTGGTGGTGAAGTGCGCGTATGCTTTCTTTTTTATTATTAACCTACTTATATTAGTATAAGAACACGTCATTTGCCTTTTAAAGAGTTGAGTTAAAGTGTGGCACACGATCGCCAGTTATGTAATGGTGCTATAATTATGTGTGGTATAATTTTTGATGAAGTCATGGCCACCACTCAAGCTCCTAGTCCATATTGTAAACAATCCTGACGATGATATAATTATAATTATTTTCCAGTCGTTGACCTCAGGCTATCATCCGCTCTGCATAGAATTCCCATTATAGTCCTCCCCTCAAATAGTTGTCTCCTCTCTCACTACCTCTGGATATCTGGCACTGGTACACTACGTGGCCCTTATGCAATATACATTCGACGTTCTGTATGCCCCCGTTTCTCTCTCTCTCTCTCTCTCTCTCTCATGCTTGACTTAGCGGCGTTACCACCAAATGCGCAGCCTTGTAATTTGCATGAGGTTACGAAGGCGAAAGGCGAAACCTATTAAACTTAATTTTATTACTTTCTTCTACGGACCCTACTTTCGTAACATTCTTTCGCCATTTTAAAGTTATATTACTTGTATATATACGGCCACACGCGATGAACACTTGATTTCTCAATTTACTCGTATATGTTTGGGTGCGTTTTCCGCTGAAAGCATTAAATACAAATGTGGGAAATAAAATGAAGAAGTTGTTCATTCATGCAACCCCCGCTGTAATACTGCCTCCTAGCAATGAAGTAATTTATTTTTTGGGGAAGGGTAAAAGTAAGGTGGATGTAAAACAAGCATATTTCATCCCTTGGGGGGAGAGAGAGAGAACATAGTGCCACGGAAAAGTGAATAATGAATATGATAAGAACCAGTTCACCCTTTGGGCCAACCGGGAAGGCGCACCCTACTGCTTTTAGACGCGGTGTCACGTTTCTTTTGATGTCGGTTCATTGGCGCTGACTTAAAAAAAAAAAAAAAAAAAAAAAAAAAAAATGCCTCTAGACAAACGGCATTCCTCAACCAGGTTCGAAAATAAAAATGTATACACGGGTAGTTATTTCCGTAAGGCGGGCAGGTCTGAAAGATTATAGCTATTTTTGTGGTCCACTTTTAGCGTGTGTAACACTTGAGGCATTTCAGTGAGTCGCTGTAATTTCTGTGTAGTTGACATATTCATTGGTGTTTCGATGCACAGGATGGCTATTGTATATTAGGTTAATTAAGTATTATAACCAGTTCAGACTATTGAATGCTTATGTCTCGCTCTTCAAAATATGTCTTCAGTTCAGTGTTTTCTCTTTTGCCAAAATCAGATATAAAATTTTGAAGACTCATCAGATATGTGGCTATATGAACAGTTTTGCGTCGAGTGAGAAGTGTTCTAGTTGATTAGTATTCAATGAACACAATTCGGGGTGAGCGTAGAATACCCGAACTAGAATCATTTGAGTCTTGCTCCCTTGTGCATACACGAGAGAGAGAGAGAGAGAGAGAGAGAGAGAGAGAGAGAGAGAGATTCGAACAATTCCGGGAGATGTTTAGAATAAGGGGACTAGCTTATTTGCATCGTTTGCGCCTTTTGCGTATAAGAGAGAGAGAGAGAGAGAGAGAGAGAGAGAGAGACTCTTCATTATAGCTGCAAACTTCCACGTGGGCACCACGTGGACGGGTCGGGGAAATGATTTTTTTGGTTGCTTACTTTTCGAAGGAAAACGAATCTTTATAAACACGTGAGATGATTACGCAAGTTCCAAGCCATGAAGTCTCGATATGTCGTTTGCTGAAGGCTGTTGTTACAACCCCCCCTCCCCTTTCCCCAGCCCTCCTTCTCCTCCCTCTTATCTGTGATAATCAAACAGTCAATTTGATGAGTTGGTTGGGGTTGCTACTGTAGTTGCAGTATGTGTGTGTATTTGTTGGTGTTGGGCAGCTTTATAGAGTAGATGTTTTTTTCACGAGTGTGTAACGTTTCATTGTACTCGTTTTATTCTTGTCATTATATTTTTATTTAGGCCAATTCGCCTTTTCGTTCACGATTTGAGTTAGTTCTCCGTTTATTAACATTTGCTCTCTCTCTCTCTCTCTCTCTCTCTCTCTCTCTCTCTCTCTCCTCTCTCTCTGTTACCACCACATTATTCTCTCTCTCTATTCCCGCCTCTTATCATTCTCTCTGTTCTCGCCTTTATCATTCTCACTCTCTCTCTCTTTCTGTGTGTGTGTGTGTGTGTGTTTTCCCGCCTGTATCACCTACGCAAACACTGAAGGGAGTTACAGTGCTTTGCCTTTGGGGGCAAACCAGAATGGCTGCGTGCCTCCCCCGAGGTCATCTTTGTCTGGACTCCTGGGAGGCGCGCGCTCTGCCGCACTCTCCGAAACTTCTGGACTCTTCTATAATAATATTTGTAAATTCTACCCTAATATTTGTATTTGCGTTTTTGTTTAATTTTTATCGCTTTGGTATTTGCGGTAGTTTCATGCTTCTATTATTGACAGTGATTATATTTCTATTTCGTTGAGCTATATTAAACAGTACAAGATTACTCAGTAAGATTACATCACTTGGGTTTCGTACGGGGTTCAAACGTTGAGAATAATAATACAAATTACTAAATATTATTTTCTACACTTGTAGTATTATTATAGTGGTAATTTTCTTCCCTGCAAGTATTCATAATTAGTCGCATTTGTTGTTGTACTTTACTACACTTGATTGACAGCTTAGATAGTCTCCCCCCTCCTCTCTCCTTGGAAGAAACAACAGCAGGCTAACGGGTTGCAGGTGTCCTTGCCTAGACGCTTCTCCCCTCAGAAGGAGGTGATTAGTATGAGTCGCCCACCTGCGTTTATTTGTACCTGAATCCCTATCAAAGATACCCTCTCTTTATTATTCCTCTGATGTCTTAGTCACACCTATTTGTACTAACTTCGAGCTGCGGTGTTACACAAATATGTATGTATGTATGTATGTGTGTGTGTATATATATATATATATATATATATATATATATATATATATATATATATATATATATTATATATATGTGTGTGTGTGTGTGTGTGTGTGTATCCATCGTTCAAGCGCATATAAGAATCATAAATTATTAAATTCTTATGGTATTGCATCCTCTCTCTCTCTCTCTCTCTCTCTCTGTGCGCTTATGATTCATACCCGATCCCACACGGTAATAATTTTCCCTATCCTCAGAAGAATCCTTATTCTCGGGTACATTGCTCACACCGTCCATTCTTTGTGCCCACTTTAAGTCATCTCATTGTCTCAGAGATCATGTTTTCCCCGCCCCTTTTGTTTACCCAATTCCTGAAACTTCTCAGGTATCCTTTAAAGGATTTGGGACAACTAGGATTATGCTTGTTTTCAACAAATATAACGTTTTTTATCGGTTATCAATCACTCAGTTATCGAGAGAGAGAAAGAGGACCTTGTAATATGGTTGTCGTGAAAAGGTTATTGCCTTTGGTAAGGCATAGACGTCATAAAGGTCTTCCTTTTGATGACTGAGAATTGGCGGAAGTGGATGACAGCTCGTTGATGGCAGGTGCTGGCCCCTGTCGTTTGCCTCTGGGCTAGATGACAGCCGCTGTTCGTTCTGTTTTCTACGGTCTTAATGTTTATGTTTTTGTATATACGTTGTTGGATTATAAACATAAGTTATTATCGTATGTCGTATTCACACGATGCTGTGATATAACTTGTGTTATTTACAAAAATGTAATCACGTACACTGGAAAATGCACCCGTGTCATTTATGGAAAATTGGTGTAGGGGTATTATCTGTAGAGAGATATATTATGTAGATGTAAAAATATACTTGTGTATACGTGAATAAACACATAACGTTATTTTTGGCATAGGGTTTGCATTGTTTTTAGTAAATTTTTAAGTCGCCATTTCGCAAATGAGATTGAAGCTCAAGAACCTGGGCAGATGCACTTCGGCCCTTTCCGATATCTTAGGCAGAACTCTCCTACTTTCCGGGTTTTACAGATTGTTGACTTTAGGGTGAAGGTTTTAATAGCGTGTTTGGTTGGGGTTCTCTTCTGTTACAGTTTCTTTTTCTTTTTCCCTACTGAATGTAGGCCAGTAACCTAAATTATTTGTGATCGTGATCTTGAACATCTTAGCGATTGTCTTTAAAGGGTATCTTTAGGTTGTGGTTTGGCGAGGAAAATGACAGCTGGGGGACTTTATGTGAAGACTGTCATGTCGCATTTCGAGGCAGAAGCAACCAGCCAGCCAACAGTTCTGGCCGGCTGCAAGCTCTCTTTGCCTCGGAACGAGGATTCAGTGGGGATATAATGTTTGTCTTGTTGATACTTAATGTTTAGTGGTCGGTGATCTCGCTGCGCTACTATGCAATTTTTTTTTTTTTTTTTTTTTTTTTTTTTTTTTTTTTTTTTGTAAGAATACACGGGTATTATTCCCCCTGGTTCCGTGAATACTTTTAGATGCTAAGCATCTGGGCCAGTGCTGTAGTAGGCATCTCCATTGCGTCAGGAGCAGGGACCGGGGATCAAGAGGAAAAACACTAGATTTCTCCTCCATTCAAATTTCCTTCATTAATTTGACTGATAAATTCTCAATTAAAGTGTTAAAAGAAGAGCACGAAGGTATTGTCAAATGGAATTTCTATGTCGCGTACCCCAAGCGCGGATAAGGAATAACATACGGGTTCGTCAATAGAATGATGTTCATACAGGTATATTTACTGATGTATTTATTTTATTTTTCAAGACATTCGTGTTTAGATGTATTCCGATCTGGACGCAAACCTATTTCTTAATCTTTCTGAATAAAGATCCTTTGTTCCGTAACTATGTGCCTGTGAGAGAGGAGAGAGAGAGAGAGAGAGAGAGAGAGAGAGAGAGAGAGACATTTCCAGTTAATATCTCACGCTTTGTGTCCCTGCAATGAGTCACCGTCAGCCTCCTACACAACAAACCGTTTAGGATTCATATTTTTCTAACTTGCTCCATGCGATCTGTTGTCTCTGTAGTTATTTGGTTATCCTTATCTCTCTCTCTCTCTCTCTCTTCAATTTGAGTCTATTGTTTTATGAAGCTCATTTTTCTGTCTATCTGTTTTTTGTGCCCATGAAGGAACAATGCAAAGGGCTTGGCGCCCTCTCGCGCTCACTTGTCTCTAGAGGTTTTGTGTAGATGGTTGCTAAGCCATCAGTGATGGTTGACAACTGAATCAACAACGGGTCAAAGTTCCCTGTGTTGATAATAAACCGACGAGTCCAGGGAAGAAGGTGGTTCTCATCAACAGATGATTCACACCTTTACCAAATGCAGCTGTGTCGGGTTGTTTGTTTCTGTCTAACTTCTCAACTTGAATATCGGTATATTTTCTTGCGTATATATTTGCTGCGTAGCTTTACGCATTTCACCTTACATTCATCGGTTTCTCTTCCCAGTGCTGATTGTCACCATGACGATAATGTTTTTTACCATTATTCAGGGAAAAAAAAACTAGTTGCTTTGTGTTAGGTTTGTTTGAAGAATATTAGCATGTTCGGTCTCCCATGATTAGGGATCCATCCCCCCCTCCCTAATCCCTTATTCATTCATATAAAACCTGTCGGACTTGAATTGCAAGCATGGAACCACCCCATGTTCACCTGCCCGGTGGAAACCCTCGCAGCTTCTAGAACCACCCTCGATGTATTTCTTCCTTTAGTGTGTGTTTTAGTATATTTCTTTATAAAACGTTATGTTATTTCCATATTTTATTACACATTTTATTCATACCGAGGAGGGGGAGGGGGAGCGTTTTATAACACAGCTATATTTATAATATATATATATATATGTATATATTATATACCTATATATATATATATACTATATATTTAATATTATATTTATATGATGTATATATATGTATGTATAGTATATAGATATTTGTATAATATATATCATTATATATATATATTACGTAATGTATGTATGTATATATATAATATAATTATATATAATTATATATAATATATATATAGTATGTATGTATGTATATTTTATATATATATATATAGATATATACATATATATACACACACACATACTAAGGTTTGGAGGTGTTGAGGTATCGCTTGTTTTGTGGCACGATTACTGAAGGCAGCAGAAAACTGTCCTTCCACAGTTCGTATACCGTAGGTTGTTTTATAAGCAAGTTGCATCGGTATCCTTGAACTATTTATGAGTTTTGTAATTCCTTTTTGACGCATTTTGGTTCTTCATGCAATTTTTTTAATATAGATTTGTATGCATTTTTTCAGTAGATTTCGGGAAGCTGTATGCTTGGTGTATCCTGGTTTCATAGTAGTTTGGAGTTAAGAACATTAAAACCAGTAACATACCGTTTGATTAATATAATGACTATGGTGTTTTTGTATGGTAACACTGCGTCCCGGGCTTTAGATAGTTACGCTATGTGTAAGTTTTAGGTAAATAAAAGGATATCTGGGTGTACATTTGCAACTGAAAAGTTTTAATAATTTACTGTATGCGAATTACACCGTTAATATTCGAAATAGGATATTATTATAATCGTTTAATGTAAGCTGAATGTAACTATCTAAAGGCCGGGACGCAGTGTTACCATACAAAAACACCACAGACAGATGGACAGATGAAAAAAAACAGAGTATAGTAGCTGTCATTTCTTTCTTCCTTTTCCCTTAATACGTGAAGCCTAAACTGAATAAGAACATCTTTTCAGACCCCTTCAGCCATCGTACCATAAGTAACGGCTGTATGTTCACTGTTGGAGTATCTGTGCCCAGCGGAATTGAATGACCACCTTAAGTAGTATTCGTCCTAGGAAGTTGTTAGGGACCCCTGCTAGGCATCAGGTTCCAGAGGCATCATTCGGGGATCTCCCACGACGGTAACGGGTTACAGACTTTTGGAGAAAGACCAGGCGTCTCAAATAAGGCCTTTCTTGTTGTTCTAAACTGTAATCTCTGACCCTGTTTCCTGTAGCTAGCCAGCCGTGAGTTAATGGAGTATACTCTGTAATTATGGAAGAGGGGTTAATACCACCCTTAAAAAAAATGAGTAATTATAGAAAGCCCTTGATTGTCTTGAGTACACGAAACGGAGAGAGGGCAACCTCCAATCTATGATTGAGGTTGACGGGTGGGGAGAAAACAAGGGAGAAGGGGTCAGAGTTGTTATTGACACCCACCCACTCACCCAAACTCATATCAATCCCCTCCCACCTCCCTCCCACCCACCCAATATCCCCGTTACACTCACCACTTTACTGGGTAGTGGGCGGGCAGAATTGAGGTCTGGATGACCTCGGTGTTTTTTTGTTGTTGTTGTTTTTTTTATAATAATAATAAATCAAATAGTAAAATTAAGGCCTAAATTATTAATAATGCCCGCTTCTCCTGTCATTATGCTTTTAGTATTTTTATTTGCTCCTAAAGTTATGCAAGTACGAAAAAATTTTAAGCTTTGCCTGCATTGATAGCTGCATTGATATCTTCGTTTTTAGAAAGTTTAATATGTCTATACATATGTGACATGATTAATTATTCGTATATTTGATTTTTCGAATTAAGATAGCCCATTTTTAAAAACATATTTCTCTCTAACTTCATGCATTTCTGCTATTCACTGAAGGGGTTTTTGAAAACATTGGGGTTAATTGTGTTTCCATTTTCAAGTGATCATTTCTTTTCACAAGTGTTTATCTTTCTTTTATAGTTACACGTTTCCTTCCAAATATTCTTTGTCGTGTATTCATCTCTCGGTTTTAACTTATTCCTCCACTCAGCCGAAGTTCCCTTCGCTCATCAATAATAATTATTAGCCTCTTTCCTTAAGGGGTAACACGATCGTCATTAGTGCCGTGATCATCATTGCAATCTTCTATCTGCGATCAAAGGTGTTGCCCTTCATGGCCTGTCCTCACGGGGACGCTGTTTCATGCAGTCAACGCCTCTCCTGGTGGGCCTCGCTTTCAGGCAGGCAGGCAAGTAAGGTTGCCCTTGATCATGCAATAGCCTCGATAATTGTAGTTTATGAATATCTCTCTCTCTCTCTCTCTCTCTCTCTCTCTCTCTCTCTCTCTCTCTCTATATATATATATATATATATATATATATATATATATATATATATATATATATATATATATATATACATACATACATACATACATACATACATACAAATGTGTGCATACAAAAACATATACAGTAAGTTGTTCTCGATGTTTCTCACGACTTGAAATTGATCTGGAAGAAAATTACAATTAGGACAAAAAAAAAATTGAAAAGAAGTGCAATTTAAGCAACACAAATCGTCTCCCATTAACAATTTATATTTTCGCCATTAAAATGGGAAAATATGGTTACGAAGGGGATTTATCCAAGAAGATTTTCTGTAGGTTGTAATGGGATGATTTGTAATTCTATGTAGTAGAGAATTTGAATGATTGGGAGGTGTACGTATATGACAGCTTCTTTCAGTTCGGTGTTCTCAGTCGTTTTCAGAGGAAAATTTACTTCTCTGTGTGTGTGTGAGAACAGAGAGAGAGAGAGGAGAGGAGAGAGAGGAGAGAGAGGGAGGAGAGAGAGAGATGAGAGACGAGAGAGAGAAGAGAGAGAGAGAGATTGATGTTTTGCAAGATTGGACAATATTTAGAATGGTGTATGTATCATGTCAGTTGTGTGGAAGGTTGTCGCTGTTGACTGAAGGATTTGATTGATTGGTAAAACGTTTCGTTTTGGGGTACGGTGTATACGGTGTATGAAGGCTTTGACATTTAGATTTCCATTCAGTTCCTTTGAATCCAGTGGTGGACACAAGGGTTTACTTGAAGGCTGAAAATCTTTTGCGAAGATTTGTTTGCACTTTAGTAATTGCTCGCTTCTTGTGACTGCGGTGACCAGGGACTTAGCAAGGATTTCCAGAATGGCTTGTCTTCCCCTGTCCTCAATCAGAGCTCAACACTGAAAACATCGAGGAGGCCGGCAACTCTTGTTAGTTTGTTTTTGCCCTTTTGCCGATTCGCGCAGGACTTTGGAAGAGAAACTTTAAAAACAAACAAGTGATCCCACCAAAAAAAAATGCCGTGCAGTAGGAGGGAAAATATGCATTGTTTGTTACGCCGTTGTCGGTGGAGCTACTAAGCAGCTGGTATCCTTTAGGACATGCTGAGGAAAAGTCCTTGGAATTTTGTTCTTTTTAAGATGGTTTATGTCTTTTATCGAACTTGTGTTATGACTTCATCTATTGGGTTGCCGGTTTCCTTTTAACCTAGAAGTTTTGTTCGTGCAACAGTTTGAAGTTAGTGAATTTGTAAGTTTTTTTATCATTTCAACATTTGTAGAATTCTGAGGTATCTGTTTGGCCCTAAATGAACAAATCATGCAAATGCTTTACGGTAAAATAGATTCAGTTGAGTATCAATTGTTAGCCAAGTACCACCTCTACTTAAAAATATATATATAAGTAGTAATAGTAGTAGACTTGCGTCGAGGCTTCCGAGAAGAGGGTATGACCAAATATGGGAGACCGTTTGCTGCTGGTCGGGTTTTATGGTGAAAAAATGTGGGCGTGTCTTATAAATGCCTGGCGATGCTGTAACGAAGGCGATCCTCGTATATGCAGCATCACGGTTAAATTTAGGTGTGTTCCCTTTGGACGAGTTGATCACTGTCCTTAAACTTGTGAAGGGAATTGGATAATCCACGAGAAAGCATTTTTGATTGTATATTTCGTTCAATACGTATTTCAATGAGAATAATGACTCATCGTATAGCAAGTTTTTAATCCTGTGCGGAAATTATCTGTAGGTTCCTTGGAACACAAATGTATAGTAAAAATAAACTACAGCAATTTAGCGTTGGAAGAAATTACCGGAATAACAACGGGATGCTGCGTATCTAATGTGTCCACAGCTGTTGTATCTCTCCGCTCATGTTACCGTTTCTTCCTCTTCAGTCTCTCGACAAGGAATAGTAATCTTGTTCTTCTTCCTCTTTCTTTCTTTCTTGATTTCGCTCGCATTGTGGGCTGCGTGCAATTTTTGTTTGTTGATCAATTCCATACTGTCGTTCGTCCTCTGGGGCTTCCTATACTCACTGCGTCGGCCGGTGGAGGTTTAAGTGGGCAAGGGGGCAGATTGTGTGTGTGTGTGTATGCTTTTTCTTCTATGTGGCACTGATTTTCTTTGGGGTTATACCTTTTACTGTGTTGATGGAAAGAAATATTTTGCTGAGTATGCAAGTTTATTCCAAGAGCTAAGGAGCCGTGTCATTATTCTCCCCCTCATAGATCTGCTTGAATAACATTACGTAATTTATTTGGGTACTTAATCTCGTAATAGATAGTCTTGAATATCGTTACGTTAATGTTTATTAGCTTATTTTATCTCGCTAGTATATCGTCGGAAGTAAATTACGTAATTTATCTCTGTAGTTCTTTGGAAGGATAAAGTTTTGCTTATCAAAATAAGCGGAATTTGATACGGAGTTGTAAGAACCTTTTGTGGTTGATTTTGTAACGGACAGGTATGGATGACCTCTGTGGAATCTCTTCTAGATCTAACGTTCGTCTGTATATCTTGCGTTGAGACATTTTGAGTTTCAGAGGGTCTTACTTGAGAGAAGATTTTTTTCTCAAGGTGTTCTCATTTAAATATTTGTTTTTAGCAACTATATTTTGTTTCAACTCGAAGTCATATCAAAATGCAGTATGTAGATGAAATAGAGTAAAAAAAAATCACAGCAATATACTGAAATTATAGCAATGAATTAAGCTACTATTACTGAATAGTGTTCGCATTAAGACGGGCAGTAGAATAGTCATATCAGTACTTGATATGGTAGTAAATACCATATTGGAGGTGATATTAACTTCACAGGATTAATTAATGAAAGTTCAAGAAACTAACTTCAAGAAAAAAAACTAAAAGTTTAAACGAAAATATTAAAACCAAGACGTATAAATATCCAGCAGCAGCCGACCTTCCGTTGAGATAATTAGGAGTTGTTATAATAAAGTGGTGAAGAAATCATAATGCGTCAAAACATCTACATTGGAAGTATCTTTGGTTTCTAGGTGACAAAATACAAATCTTGCAGTCATGTTACCAGTCGCACGAAGCTGACGTCATCTTTGGTTGTTTATGATTATTCCGCTGACAGTACATCTGTTTTAGAGAGTCCAGTGAAACATTCAAACACCCAGTATAAATTAAAGTGATACGATAAAGGAATAGCTTCCCAAACAAAGTCCGTTTTTGAGCCTTAAAACTTGTGATAATACGTTAACCCCATTTGACAGAATCAGCTATAAGATTTGCCAGCCGTGTGTGTAGCTCGATTATGAAGCTCTGAAAAGGGCTTCGTAAAATGCTTCCTGGCATTGGCGACCCATAAGGAAAACATTTTGTTCATTTTTGTATTTTGATAAGGACTGGTCATAGGGGCCACAGCCTTGAGGGCACGTATTACAGCAGACAAGAGAAGGCCCTTGGAAACCATCGTCATATCTCGAAACAGACAATCAGCGTCTTGTTTCAGTACCGACGAAGCAACCGATCCTCAATTGCTTCTTGAAATGCATTGCGAAAGTGGCACTCAAAGGAGAGAGAGAAAAAAAATGCATCATGCCCATTACTTTAAAATTGCGTTTTTTTTTTCCCACAGTGATTGCTAAACGATTCTGACAATTGTGCAAAAGTAAAATGTCATTGCGTTTGACTTCCAGTTGTAAAACTTAAGAATATTGCGATACCAGAAATATGATATACAAAAATGAGGTAATTTGTGAGTTTCTAAGAATTGTCATGTGTTTTGTAAAAATAATTTTTGGAAAAAATCTGTTTGTGAAATGACAAGAATTTGGTGGCCATTTGCTTGAGTTTCCTGTCATGGTATTAATGCATTCTTTGTCCAACAACTTTTTTATACTCCAATAAATGAGATACATTTTATTTAATTATCGGTGGTTAACGCCAGCAGTACTTTTGTTACGTATGTTTTCCGCCGATTTTATAAATTACATAGCCACATTCCACCGACATCTGCTGGCAATTGCACTGATGACTCATCGAGTGTACCCAGTTTTAGGGGAAAATGTTATTTTTTTAGCCGGTCAAAGTTGTCCAGAATGCTCCCGAAACGTTATCAAGAAGGGAAGGGCATTTCCTGTGGTGGGCGTCGTCTTGCAAAACTCTGTAATGTTTTTCTCTTTCTGCGCGAAACCCTTAATGTTGCACAACTGTCTGAGGGCTATCAGGTGCGAAAGTGTAGGTTTGTAAGGTGTGAGAGGCCAGGTACAGGCACTGAGGGTATCTGTAGTACCCACCTGTGGATTAGGACGGTGGGGGTCGGATATTATGGTTGAGTCATTGTGCCCACAGGGCCAGACTTGAACTATGCAGGTTGCACAGACGCTGATTGGAAAGTGACTGGCTGGTCATCAGGGAAATTTAATACTTTCTGGCGCAGAATTTGGTGTTTTTTTGTCTCATAGGGTGAGCAAGTTCTTGAAGTTGATTTCGAATAGAATTGACGTTCGATCTTGGCCGTCTAAAGTGTTTCTATGAGTTTCTGTCTCTATGGTTATTAGCAGCTATCTCTTTTTGTGTTTGATTATTTGCAGATATCTTTTTTGAGGGGTGAATTGGACCTTCATGATTGGACGTAGGGGGCGGGAGGAAGGGTTAAGTGTAACGTTACGCTCTTGTTACCACACACTTGACCACACCACCTACCTGCGGTTACTGCCACCATCGCCGACACTGCTATACCACTCCAGCTGACATTTCCTCGTCCTCCAGTCTCCCTACCCCTCATGCCCCTCCCACAAGCATGTCTTACTGGTCTCTTGTCTATATATCCTTGTTGCTCCTATGTTATATAAAACTCTTCGCCTCTAGAACCTTTTCTTTATAGCACCACAGTGCCAGAGTCTCGTGGTGAGCTTCCATGATTAGGTTATTCATATTGCAGATTATAGACTTGTTAGATTATTAAAAGTCATCCGTTCTCGTATATTTATCTCTTTTTATCCGAATACGTTGTGTGTCCGGTAATATTGGTTTCTATTTTTCTTGTTGGTTAGAATTTAAAAATCTGACCGATTTTGATTACAAGTTTTCAATTACAAACGTGTATATTTTGTTTAGTTTATAATTACGATTAGTCTTATCGAAATGTAAGTAATTAACATGGACATTGAATCCAATTTCTAACATTTATCAAGCGTTTTCTTGAAACAAAACATGAAAGAAAATTACTTTGTTTATCACGTGGCTTCGCTAAATTGCTGGAACTGATTTTTCGTGTTATCCACTTTGCTTTCCTGTGGATGCATGGTCAGTTTAAAAAGCTTCCCCGATTATGTTACTCTTCAGTGGTGAGGTTGTGGGAGCGTTTATATAAGCATGTGTGTTTAGTCAAAATGTATTCCATCTTGTCAACTAGAAAATTGGAAGGCCTCGACGAGGTAATTCTCACCCTGCCGGAATGGCGCGCGCTCTCTCTCTCTCTCTCTCTCTCTCTCTCTCTCTCTCTCTCTCTCTCTCTCTCTCTAAGAGGCAGATAAAATGAGAACGTCTCCTTTTCTTGAGAAAAGGGAAACGCAACACCGTGTCCATATTGAGTGTTATTAATTTTGAGAATCACAGACTGTTCTAAGGAGAGTTCTGAAGATTGTTTCGTGGAAGGTGCTTGGGATCATCCACCTGTTGTGGGTTTCTTTTCTTTGTCAGGAAGGACTGAAGTGCTTGTGTTTTATTGATTGCCTTGCTAGACATGGAATCTCCCTAAATGGCAGGCTTATTTCTCTCACGAGTATTTTTATATTCTCTTTTTCATATCTCATGTTCTTGTTATCTATTTATTCCTTTATGAAGTATTTGTTTTTATCTATTTATTCTGTTCCCGTTGTATTGCTAGCATTCATCATCATCATCACCACCACTTAAGTTTATCTGGTACAAGCTTCCTTCAGTAGCTTAGCCGAACTTTGACCTACATTTCAAAGGCACTGTTCCGCCGGCTCGTAACTGATAGTCTCTCTCTCTCTCTCTCTCTCTCTCTCTCTCTCTCTCTCTCTCTCTCTCTCTCTCTCTCTCTTAGATTAAAAGGTTTATTTTGGCCTCCGTCTCGGGTAAATACTTCTTACCTATCTTGGTAATACCGAAGGTCGTCACTCATGATCCCACCGATTTTACTGTGAAATAGACCATGTATTCCTGTGCTCATAATGGTCTAAAGCTGTGTACACATTGTTCATATATATATATATACTATATATATATATATATATATATATATATGTGTGTGTGTGTGTGTGTGTGTGTGGATAAACAGATTGATATGGAGGCGATGGTATTTAAAGCATCTCTTATTTATTCTCATAAGTTGAATATTAAAGTATATTTCAGGTTTTTTAAGAGCACAAAACAAAGTGAGGAAAAAACTACGTTATTCCAATATTTTCAAAAATATATTCGCATGAAAATGAGCATTGATTGTACCTGACAGTGTAGAATATTCGATTTCCGTAATGAATGGAGATGGAGCAATTTTTCCTTGAGATGATTCATTCTCTCCGAAGTCTGTGTTGCAATAGGCACACTATACGAACTGTCTTGTGATCGTCTGTGGTGTTGGTGAGGAAGGGCTGGGGGTGGGGGTGGGGGGGGGGGGGTGGCGTTGTGGGACGGTGGTGGTAGAGAAGTTGTAGGAGGAGTCTGGATGGAGAAAAACTTGGGGAGGGGGTTGTAGTGGTTGATGGGGGATTGTTGGAGGCGAGTGATAGGTGGGAGGTGGCAGGTGTAGGGTGTAGTCAGCGCGGCTCATATGAGTCATATCCGAAAAGATCCAGGGTCAGAAGAACTGTGAGAACGGTTTTTTTTTTCTTTTTTTAACTAAACATCATGAAATAATAGTAAAGTGCGTTTTCCAGTGAAGTTTGTTAATGCTGGTTAGTTGTCTCTTCTTTGTTGTCTTACAGTATTTGACTTTTTCCAAACAACCATTGTGTATGTGTGTGTGTGTGTGTGTGTGTATATATATATATATATATATATATATACATATATATATATATATATTTATATTTGTGTGAATATTTTTCTTTTCGCCTTAAATATTTATCATGAGATAGTAGCAGGATACGTTTGATATAAAGTTTGTTAATGTTGGTCAGTTGTGTCTCCTCTTTGTTGCCATTTAGTTCTTTTAGCAGAACAATACCCCAAACATTTCATAATTATACCATATATATATATATATATATATATATATATATATATTATAATATATATAATATATACTACGGCTTGAAAGTAACCAGCAGTAATAAGGCTTTAGTTTGCATAATACACGATTGCATGGAATTTTGATAAATGGCGGGAAAACATGAAACTTGTACACTTCTGCCATTATGTTCTTTCGTGTAAGATGTGAAATGAGAGGTGTAGTTGGACCGAGAGAAAGTGTTACGGCGAATAGGTCGGGAGAAAGTATCTTTCCCCATTTCCCCCATCCAACCTTCCCCCCCGCTTGCCCCCCTTCATTTTGACATGGGTCGCTGGTCTCAATATATATATAGTATATATATATATAATATATATATAATATCTATATATATATATATATGTGTGTGTGTGTGTGTGTGTGTGTGGTGTGTGTGTGTGTGTGTGTGTGTGTGTGGTGTTTACGGGGGAGTGGGATTCAGACGCTTGTAGGCCCCTAGGGAGTGAGAGATACGTACTTCGGAGTAATATTTTACCAGTAACGTGGAATTATTGCTTCATAGCAAATAGAGAACTGCTATTATTTTTTTTTTATTCATGCAACAAAAATGAAAATAAATTTTATAGTTTCCTAATGCAGCCAATACAGTAGTTTGCAGTCTCTCTCTCTCTCTCTCTCTCTCTCTCTCTCTCTTCTCTCTCTCTCTCTCTCAAACGGTTGAGTCGGAATGGCACTGCAATTCGTAAGAAACTTGTGTGTGTGTGTGTGTGTGTGTGTGTGTATATATATATATATATATATATATATATATATATATATATGTGTGTGTGTGTGTGTGTGTGTGTGTGTGTGTGTCACCTTGATTATTTTACGCAGTAGTCTTATGTAAATGACAAGTCTAATCTAACGTGGCATTACTTTATAAGGCATAACTATGCAAGGTTTTAAGATTTGTTATAATGCCATTATTTGACTGAGCTCGTGATATAATAAAACAAGGAAATGATGTGGCTGGCAACTACACTGAAGGACACCTTCCTCGCACAGGTTTGGATTTGGAATTAAACCTGTCATTAGTCGGATCTTGATAAACCCACCGTTAATCAAAGATCAAAGTGACACTAACGCATTTCTCACTACGTGCCTGTGAAAGTGACCGTATTATATACGTATATTAAGCTCTGTATATGACTAAAATATTTTCTGTTATCACCGAATTCCATGTAATAATGTTGCCCATAAAAAAAACAGCAAAGAAGATGGATTTACAGGTTTATATATTGGAAACTACCGTTTTCCGCAACTAAACAAAGGTAAATGAATAAAGGGGAACAGAAGAGTGGCCTAATTATTATATATATATATATATATATATATATATATATATATATATATATATATATATATATATAGTGTGTGTGTGCGCGCGTTAATTACTCATATAGATAGATAGAAAGGTATATTATAGATGGAAAGGTAGTTGTTTGAATTACATCCTTGCGGTAGTGTTTTTAATACAATTTATGCTTCAGTGAAATTTGGAGCCACCAGCATACGGTAAATATAACAGCTCCTTTGTTCATTTTCCCTAACGTCTTGAATCCCTTAGTTTTGCGTATTGTTTTTCATGTCAATAGCATTATGCCCCAGGGAAAAGTGTATTATGGAAAGTTGACCCTGACTAGGAGGCCAGAGGCTCGACTGGTCGGCCGTGGCAGGCGGTAGCGAGAAGCATTAATGGATCTTTTTCGCAATTACTCATGGCTTTGGCAGTAGTCTGCTTTTAAGGCGATTTTTAATGATGTTTAGACATTTCTTGACAGGCGAGTTTGGTTGTCGTGTTATTTTTATATTATTTAATGTGCTTCATGCATTCAACTTGGATATTTATGGTTTGCTTGTTATTTCTGGTTGTAGGAAATGATTGCATTGCCCGTTGACTATTTAGGAAATGCAGTAACGTTGTGGCTACTACTGTATAGGTAATGTGGAAATTGCTCGGAGTGAAAGGGGGCCTTGCTATCATTAGATGACGAGTCGACTGAAAGTATTCGCGCACGTAATTGTTGTTCTTTCAAATCCCCATCGGAACTGCTATTGGTAGTGAGAGTTAATCATACAGAAGAAAAAGTGTACTCAGAGTTTGCTCTCAATGAGGGTAGGATTGGACATGATATGCGGATCATGGAGTTGCCTGTTTTAGGCGATGCTTTGCAAAAGATACCAACCCACCTTGGCTTTTACAGGACGTAGATCTGACTTTCGATCCTCGCAGTCTCTAGACCTATCTGATGGTGCGAAAGGAAGATGACCACTTACCTCTCTCTCTCTCTCTCTCTCTCTCTCTCTCCCCGAGGGACTGAGAACTCGTAAAGGTTAAGACGCAGATTCTCTCTATTCCGTTCAGATAATATGCAAATTAGGAAAATTATTATTTATAAATGCCAATGTACTTGCTTCATATCCAGAGAGAGAGAGAGAGAGAGAGAGAGAGAGAGAGAGAGAAAGGGAAACCTTGGTATGGTTGGATGATTGTGCGAATCACAGGCATTTGGGGGGTTAACGGTGAATGATTGTCTTTCTGTGTGAGGGGGGGTTGGGGAAGGTACGTACAGAGGTAACATTTAGTGGGTGGGGGTGGGGGGGGAAGTTGGTCGGAGATGTTGGAAGTAGGTGGGAGGCTAGGAGAGAACGAGAGAGGTTGTGAAGTCATTCGTGTAATAAAAAAAAAATTTCTTCTGCTTAGTTTCATGGAAGTGATAGGTTAGGCAAAGTGTAGATGTGCGTAGCCTCTGGATAATGAAACTTTACAGACAAAAGGTATTGTAGGTGATGTTGAAGGATGTCCTTTTTGTGTGTGCGCGCGCCTCTTAGGGATTATGATTATTGGAAGGAATTATATACCAATATCTATTTGAGAGAATAAGATGCGATGACTTAAGGCAAACACTCAAGAGACGACATAAGCTTTGCTAAGGAATATCCGCAATTACTTTCGTAAAAAAAAAGAGCGAGGGATCTTTAATTTGATGTGAGAATTTTTCCTTCCTAAAGAAAAAACAAGAAAAACAAATTCCTATTGTTAAAAGAAAATGAAAGGAATTTCTTTTCCCTCATCTGGGGCCAGGCCACCGCCAAAGAGCTTACCCCATTTCTTTCTATCCTTTTTTTTATATTGAAATAACAGAAGAAAAAGTGGACTTTTGGAGCCATAGTCAAATCAAGTGGGATGTTGATCATGATTTTCGTACTCTCTCTCTCTCTCTCTCAGAAGATAAAAATATATAGCTTAGCCCGAGATGAGGGTATGGGGAAACTCGTCGCTTCGATCGAGACCATTTTATAACGTAGCCCATTCCAGGACAATAATGATCGTCCATGGATGAGAGACGGCGGGTCTGTAGGGGATTCGGTCACCGTACTAGGCGTTCTTTGTAGGAGTGTCGTTCTGCAGTAGTCTAGATAAACCATTTGGTAATGAGGGTTGACATATCTTGATGGCTTTGTTAAAGTTGAGTGCTTAGCTGAATCTCGTCTTCCTATCTCTATCTCTGCTCTCTCTCTCTCTCTCTCTCTCTCTCTCTCTCTCTCTCTATCATATATCTATGATGGATTATACTTAGCCAAACCGTTAATATATGCTGAATTATGTGACTTCGTTTGGAGTATGCAAGGTTTCACGGGCCCATTTCATCTTGTACACACAGCACTGTATATATTAACTCTTAGCTCTTGGGATACAAATATATTCTCAGCATTGTATGATTGTATGCCGTTTGTACTAGGTACGCAAGTATTTTGTATATGAGTTGTTTCTTTGTTTGAAGTTTCGTTTTTTTCTTATAATCTCGGTTGGAGGCAGTGAAACTTGTCAAATACGTAAACACTTACAACATTATTTTATCAGTAGTATATATTAGTGTCGTAATCATTGTGCATCATTGAATGTCATCAGTGAAAATTTCGTCGATGTCAACTAAAGTACTTCTGACATTACAGGCATGTTTTGTTTAAAAACTGAAAGTGTTTTTCATATGACAGAATTTATTGGCACCATAGAAATGGCTCGGAACTGTGAAAGTTGTTTTTTCTGAGAAATCTCGTGCTTGATAGATAGTATATCCTCACCAATTAGGATATTGTGATACCATCCCTTGGAAAGCAGCAACCCAATTGATTCGTACGAATAAAAAAGAATAATTAAAGAAAAAACCTGAACCACAAAAAACAAAAACCTGAACCACCAAATTCCGACATTTCACCTTGTTAAGCAACCTGCAGACTGACATAAAGAAAATGGGTGTTTTCTGCGAAGTTCCAAATGTGTTCGAACCTGTGGAAACAACCACCTTGGAATGGGTATTCGAACACCTCTTCAGATTTCGGCCATACAGCCCATACTCCTGTGGTCGGTACCAGGTAAGGGAGGTTTTACCCCCACCCCCTTTCCCGTGATTGGATTTGGTGCTTAACCTCTTGTGGATTAACTTCTACTTGTGTCTAATCATCTCATTATAGTTAATTAACTTCTTGGTGTTTTTGGGTGACAGCAGTGAGTCGGATTTGTTTTCTATAAAAGATTTTTTTAATGAAACGATGATGTGTGGTTTTTTTTTTAACCCTTTCCAACATAGTGAGGAGGTATTTAATTTTTCTCAACATATAGAAACGTGTGTGTCGTAAATGTTGAGGGTAGCTCGTTCATGGTCCAGTAAAAAAAAATCGAACGTATCTCTTTGGTAGGGGGACAACAGTAAAAATATTCCAGTTTTAATAACATAAACCACTCTTCCCTAAAATTTGTATTTTAAGCTTGTAATAATCATATAAGGTATACAATAGCTTTTTTAATGTACATTTATTTCTGCTGCATTATTACATTGTTGATTTTCTTGATTGTGAGCTCTTTGGCAGAAGAACAAAATTATAGTATAGATAATGTTTTGGAGACCATTAATGAGTAAAATGAAAATCCAGTTTGAAAAAATTTCTTGACAATTATTAGAAAAAAAGGAGTAGTTTTTTCTGCTTAGTTAAACTGAGTAAGTGATCAGGTTTAGACCTTACTGACTTATCTATTTATCACTTAAATATCATTGCTGTGTCCCTGGACTTTTGTACACTTCAAAATAAAAGTTATGTTGCATCAGTGTTGTTAACGTAAATGTTCATTGCGGTCTTGCCCATAGCTAATTGCCAGTAAATGGATTAAGGGTTAAATAGATGACTTTAAAAATGTTCTGTCTTTCGCATATGATAACAAACTGAATGTATAAAGAAGCCAATGCTTGCATAACTATAGTAATATGTGAATGTTAAATTGCAAGCTTGAGGGAAGAAAGTGTGTACCCTTTTATTACCAAGTCGCATTGCGTTAAACCTCCTAATGTATGATTTAGTTGACCCTGTTTGTTTTGTAGCCTCAGTTTTGCATATTCTATCCAAGCCTTACGGTAGATTTTGCCTGATTGCCATTGATGAATCCTTATCACAGAGTTGTTGCAAATTTTATTGCCACTTTTGTGAAGCATTCTATGTAAAATGGGACTCAGTGCACAAGTGCTAACTATAAATCTTATGTATTTGTTACATATATTTATCTTCCTTGTTTGTAGGACTTTGATTATACTTACGATATAGGTATAAATTAATTATTTTGGTCAACACGGGAGTTTTTTTTTATATTAGTATCTCTTTGCCGTGAGTTATCTTCAGTTTTGTAACTCACAGTTTACGTATAGTTCAGGGAAAGCATCTTAGGAATTATATGAGACCCTTCTTCAGCTAAACCAAACTTATGCACGAAAAGTACTTACCGGAGTAGATTTTTTTAACAATGTTTTATTATTTACGCCGGTAGACTAAGAATCACTGACACTTTGATGCAAGACATTTTGTAATTTTCGTCCATCAAATTTTCGGTTGCCGGAAACGTCATGTGTTATTGCAGGCTCTCCCTTTGGGTTCAGGACTTCTATAATAGTTTTACACTCTGATTTATTGTACCATCTTCAGCAGCCCTCATGGGACGCCGCCCTCCTCTCCTTCCGCGGTGATGGTGGTGGGCGGCCGGCCGTCCCCGGCACCCACCCCAGTGCTGGGTCCTCCGCCCATCCGCGCCTACTGCATGGGGGGCACTTGGCATCAGCATTACTACTACCACCACCCTCATCCTCCTCATCCTAACCCCCACCAGCAGCAGCACCCCAGTTCCACCCCCGCCACTCCCATGGCCGCCCATACGCCCACGTTGCCCCACGGGCCTTCTCCGTTGGTGCGGTCGGGATCTGTGCCTGGTGAAGGAGGCGGGTCGAGTGTGACTGGGGAGGCTGACGATCAACTGCCGCCCCTGAGACCTCCCCGAGCCACCGACGCTGAGTCAGTGGTTGCGGGTGTGGGTATGACAGGGCGTGGGATGTCCCGCTCAGTCTCAGACTCGACTCTTCGTCAGGCTGCCTCGAGGGCAGCCCTTCATCTTCCCCTCCCTGTCACCTCTCTTATGCATTTCAAGGTACACCTGTTTATCACTGCGCGGCAAACAAACTGTCACTGGTTAGAGATCTTGACACGCACAGAGAAGTCAGTGTTGTGTTCTCTTAGCTTTATCCTAGACTAATTCCTTAACTCTGTTCCTCATTTTTCTTTTTATTCCTTAGTCATGGTTTTCTCAGAAATGTGTAATTATAATCACACTAATGTTTTATTTACAATAGGTGAAGAATCCAAGGAGTGAAACAGGTAGATTTTTGTAAATGTAATATGTATATAGACCAGCAGATTTTTTTTGCCTGTGTTGGTTCTGTTTAATGAGAGTTGTAAATGCAGTAATACAGCTGGCCAAACTGTGTAAACACAGGCAATTTAACTAGTTATTATGGTCTTTTTATTGAGAATACACTTGGTCCCATTTAAAGAAAACATGACAGACATCTGTCAAGAGCAACAGACCAAACAAGTTTCTTTTTATCTTCAAGTTCTACAAGAACTAGGAACCAATTAGGGGAAGTTCTTTCCTTTAAGAGTAAGACAAACAACCTTGGGGTTAGGTTACTTCCTCTTTACATTTACATTGCTAGGTTTGATTTTTTTTTTCTTTTTCTTTTTTTTCCTCCAGTCACCCTCAATGGAAATTGATTAAAGATCCACTATTGAATGCCTGATTCCCCTTACTTTATTTTTTTAGCATGTCTTATCCTTTGCTAATTATAGAACTGTTTAGCGATAACTTGTTTGCCATTGGTTTGGTGATCAAAATGTCATTAAATCTTTTGTTGATTGTCGGCTATGGTTAGGTTTTATCACTTAAGCAATTTTTTCAAACACCACGCGTGCACTGGTGAGGCAATCATCTCTTCAATAAATTTTGAGACAGCCCTGACATGGCATAATAACTGCGAGCATGGGCAGATCACTAGTATAAATGTGCAAGATTTTTTTTTTACCTGTTTGATATATCCTTTTGATAAGTCCTTTGTTAATGTAGTTGTAATCATATCCCCAATAGCTTATTGTCTTTCTGTTAAAGTAGATATCTCCTTTATGTACCATACCTCATGTATCACGGAAGTGAAGACCAGAGCAATATGCGTCATGTTAGGTAAATTTCATATTTTCATTGCAAGAAGTTTAAGACTAGATCTCATGTCGTAGTGATTACCATTACATCTGTTGTTCTTTTGAGATTTGTTAATAAAATTCTCCCAGACAAAACCCATTTTCTTTGACATTATTGGATGGCTTTTTTTTTTTTTTTTTTTTTTTTTTTTTTTATCTTTATTGCTATGTATACATCAATCTGTGTTTTTTTTTTTATTGTAGTATAATGTGCAGTTGTTCATGGTTACTGTACATGATCAGTATAAATCATGTTTTTTTTGGAATAATTTCAACATGAGTTTTGAAGCACATAAATATATTAAACATTATTTATGATTTTTTTATGCAGGATATGAAACTAATTTGGTCTTTGCTTTACAGAAGGAACTGAGTTTGGTTCGTCGTGGTAGTCGGGTGCCTCCTGGTCAGAGGAAGAGTTTCATTGCAACAACTTCTCCAACCCTCCCACGATGCCACTCACCCCTTAGTCAGAGTAAGTTACAGCATTTGGAATAAATATTACAATATCTACCTGATGCATTGTTGTGTTGAGAGAAAAAGTTATAGCGTGAGTAAAATTTTGAATGATCTTAAACAGCTGCAAGAGCAAAGTCAACCATTGAATAGGTATATGAAAAGATGTTCAGTCCTTTTCTTGCAGTAGCTGAAATAAATAGCAATAAACTACTTTTATATATACCACTCAAAAGGCAGTTTATCAGAGAATTGCATGACAAAAACCAAAAAAAACTATTTTTACCAAAGACTTTTTACAGATAAATTTTCACCCATTTGACCTGTTAAATTTGACCCTACGTTTCTTTTATCACATTAGAATTAAGGGTAACTCTGCAACTTTAAAGTGACACCTAAATGTAACTTGTTTTAAATGACGTCAGAGGAACATAACTAAAGCCATTCTTAATCAGGAATCATAAAAATTTTTTGCATCTCTTGTTTTGATTGCATAGTAGCTGGCATAAACAGGAATTTACTGCAGTTTTGTAGTGCAGAATAAACCCACAAATCTCATTTACTTTGCGCTTGTCAATTCTTTATTCACAACTAGGTGAAGAGTTCCCACTACTATTTGTTTTTACTTCATTTTTTTAACACTACAAAAAAGTACTGATACTCAGCTTTAAAATGACACTGACTTGACATTATATAGCTTGAAAACTTTGAAGAAAATCCTTGGCAGTCTCCGGTTATCGGGTAATCCAGTTTTACAGTGCTTGTCTAGCGACGACAATAACTGGATTTTTGGTTCAGATAACCATGGACCAGCACTGTTATTGCTAATATTCGGTTATTGTCCCGCCATTGGGAATGGAACCCCCATCAATAACCAGGGACTGTCTTACAAACCCCATCAGCAACCATTTGGTGTATGCACTGGGGTTTTATTCTTACTAAAGATTTATTCTTAAAAATATAGCAGTTTTACTGAAATCTGATTTGATTTACAGGTAGCCCTATGGAATCTCCTAGGAATATGTCCCCTCTGCAGCACTTTGCCTTTGCCCCAGTCAAGAGTCGAGATGGCCGCCGTTGGTCTGTGGCATCTCTTCCTTCCTCAGGATATGGAACCACTCCCGGATCTTCTAACGTATCTGTAAGTGAATATTGAGGACTTCTTTTCATAGCTGTGCTCATTGACAACGGGAGAAATTAATTAGAAAAATCTATTTACGTACTAACAGTTAATATCAGCTGACCTGTCAGGTTTTCACCTTCATACCAAAGTACAAATCACAATTGATTCAAGGTTTGGCTCTTTTTACGTAGAAATTGAGGGTTATGGTAATTACATGCAACATACTGTTGATGGGGGATAAGAAGTACTAACTGACTGACTTTCCTTTATAGTCTCAGTGTTCAAGTCAGGAAAGGCTGCACCAAATTGGAGCTGTGGCAGGAGCAAGTGGGGGTAGTGAAGCCCCTGGGCCTGGCACAGCTTCTGCCACTGGTTCTCCAGCTGTCGAGGAGCTTCGACATTCCCACGTCCGTCATTTCTCCTCAGGGGAGAGTAACCCATCCATCGATGAAGATGGCCGTCGCTCTCCCATGAATCGTCCTCGTTCACGGTCCCTCAGGTATGACCAAACTTTAATTTTTTTATAGTACTACTGTATATATATTAAGGCTTTGGTTCAGCAGAGATACTTTAGTACCGTGTATAATTATGACAATTGTCATATGTTTTGGAATATTGTTTCCTGGGTTATTGAAAGTTGTCATTTCTTTGTGTAAGTATTATGCAGTTAATAATTTGATAGGCTTTTTGCAATTTTTGCATCAAACTACCTTAAATATATGGCTGATGTTACAGGAGTCGTGCCAGTGTAATTTTTACTTTGGGTTTTCTCAAAATATGGTACAGTATGGTGGATTTTTCAATTTTTGACAACTTTACACTAGTATGTAAAGGATCATAATTCCCATTCCACCTTTGTGGTATTATAAGATAAACAACTACTACTCTTCTCATGAGTTGACAGAAAACCTTTGATGACCCAAGAAGCTGTGTTTGAGAAGAGGGTGATGTATAATAATTTTTTAGGATGATAGGATTTGATTTCCTTGTTATAATGACACAAAGAAAATTTGGGAACTAACAAAATTTTCATAGCCTGAGCAAAAGAAGTATTAGCATTTTTTAATAGGATAGAATTTTCTTGTTTAGGCAATGCTTGATGGATGTTCATTGTATCCAAAAGTAGATAATAGTCATTAGTGGCCCAATTTACTGTTTTTCATGGCCAAAATCTCTTGTATTTTTTATGTGAAGAGCAGTGTTCCTTTTCCTCTGACCTGCCTTGAGCCCATAGCTGTTTTAATGATAGATGAAACTAATTTTTTTCAATTATATATGTGGCACCTAAGGCAGTTGAGGAAACTATTGATACATTTCCCTCTTTATCCCCCTCCCTCCCTTTGCTTGGAAAGATATCAGTTCACTGTAAAAGAAAGTGTTTTAACCTGCACCTGGAGATATCTAACAAACCCATCCCATCTGCGAATGTTGCCACTTAACACAGTACTGTATTCTTTTTTTCTCTCTCCATTCAACACACTTTTTCAACAAGGATTCAATAATTTTTCAAGTTTCTTTTACCACTGTGGCAGTATTGAGTGAAAATGAATTTCTCAAGTCTGTTGTCATAATTTTTTTGCAAAGTGCCTTTACAGAATTGTTGAAGCTATTCAGTTTTTGTTTTCTTGTTAATTGAGTAAGTGTTCTTGACTTCAAATGTTTTTTTTTCATATCCTATTGCCTTGATTTTTCTCTGGGCTGGCTTTTTATTTTATTTTTTTATTTTTTATTAATTTATTTTTATTTTTTGTGGGTAATTGAGCCACTTGTGTACAGTTTTGACAGCTGCTTCACTTGCTTAATCAGCTGACATTTAAATGCTGCTTTTAGTGGCACACACACATCATCTTTTTGGTTACTTGACCAATAATTTTGGTTTGTTTTTCTTCACCTTGTGCGGTTCTAGTCTGCCTGGGCTGCTGCATCTCCACACTTGAGTAAGATATGAGAATACACCATCCTTCTTCCTTGACCCTGCTTGCTGTTGTTCTGCCACACCACAATTTTGTCTCATAGGGAATTATTTGTGTATATATTTATACAGTGGTATATATATTCTATACAGGTGCTCCTTGACTTAAAATTTACCAACTTGTGATTTTTCAAAGACTTTCATGTAATAGCAGTACACGTTTTCAGCAAAAGTTCTGATTTTATGTGCCCCCATGTTTATGATTTGCAGTACAGGTTGACATTAAAAAATCTGGCAACATCCGGACCTGAGGAGTGATGGATTTCTTAAAATGCTGGCTGTTTAATGGTTACCTAGATATGCTGTACATTTAACAGAAAATGACTACCTGTACAGTCCTTTAGAGAAAGAAAATTAACTAAATGAAATTTTAATGTTCACCAACTAAATAAAAGTTCTACAGAATTTTAGTTAGACTGAATTTCCACTTTCTCTGCAATCGAAATCTCTACAAATGCGTTCTTTTTCTAGTGAAACAATAAAGAAGTATTCAGTTTCTTTGGAGACTTGAACTCAAGATACTTAGCTTGAAAGCAGCAAGCCAGTAATGAATAAGCATGGGACTTAGAACTCACAATTGAAGACATTGTCAGTCATTAGTGGTAAGAAGCAGATCAGTGTTGCTGTAACCATCATCACATCGGTTGTTTTGTGCTATCTTTACAGGAACTAGCTCAGCCAAGTGACATTATAAGAAAGAGATTGTTAAATAAATGACAGATCAGTTACTTAAGCATATATTACTTACTTAGCCTATCGCCAATATGCTTGATGTTCTTGATAATATACAAGCAAATGTTTACAGAAAGTCATGAGTATTTCCAGTGCTGCAAAAGATGTCATAATTTCCAGAATGTGGAGGTTAGCACTGAGGCAACAATGCTGGTTTTTTTTTATGGAAGAGCCAAACAGGAGGAGGTAGTTTTTGGAGAAAATTTTTACCAGGTCATATATTTAATGATGTAACATGCTTGGTCTGGAAACAATACTGGAATGTATCTTCATTCTTCTAGAACCTGAGAAAATTCATGAATTCAAGGCGTTCAAGACCTTGTAATGCTGGATTTAGATGGAAGTGTAATTTGGGACTTACTTACTTACTTACTTACTTTTTTTTTTTTTTTTTTTTTTTTTTTTTTTTTTTCTTTTTTTTTTTCCTGAGTGTAAAGCATTCAAGAAGGCAAGAAATCATATGCTCCTTGTTTATTAATACCAATAAAAACAAAAACCCGTTGCTAGCAGAAGATTTTTGAAAAATTGGTTTGTTAAGCTTGTTTTATTTGCACAGCAAAAGAAGTTACGGTATTGTGGAAACTATCCCATCTATGCCCTGTGTATCCTGATGTAGAAGCATTATTTTCGTACCAGTCAGAACTATACTCTTTAGCTCAAGGACCAAGCCATAGTAGGTCTTTGAGTTAGAAAGTTCACATGGTGGTGATGACATGCCTGCTGCTAATGGGTATTGCAGAAAAGCTAATGGATTACGTTTGGCTTACATGATATTTTTGTAAAATTAAAATTATTAACATTTAAAATGTAGATTTGGTGTTTCATAAATATACCCTGCTGTAGGTTTGGGTAAGTGATCTATGCACAGTGAAGGTAGGATAGCTTAAGATAGAAAAAATATTTTTCAGTATTCAATAAATTATAATAGATATTCCTCTCTTTTTCAAAAGTTATTTCACTAGAAATTTTGCCCAGCTTCATGCTACAAGTGTGAATATGTTTTTGGTAAGATAGGTAATTCTGTGATATTCAGTTAAGTTATTCTTTTTTTAACTTATGATTTCCACATCTGATGGGTTTCTTGGTAATCCCATCTTAAGGAAAGGAGCACCCGTACCTACTTGCATATACCTTTATGTGTGTATGTACTATATGTATTGCATATGTACTGTATATTTATATATATCTATAATACACTTAAAAGTCATGCCTAAATAGTATTTCCTGTTAATAAAGATTGATGAGCACTTTCCTTTCCAGCTTTGTTGTACTGCTCACCTTCCTTATAATCCTCATGTTTAGTGTGCGCGCGTGCGTGTGGGGATCAGGTGTTATCACCTAATCTGAGTCGTGTGTTAGAGGGGTTTATATGTTGCCAATAAAGCTCTTCTTGCATGATACAAAGTAGGCAGACCAACTACAGAAAAAAATTATCTAATTTTTCAACTTTGTACTTAAAGGTGTTAGGTCCCTTTCTTTCCAATTATTTTTCCCCTAACTTGCTGGAGCCTTGTCCTAAAGCCCTGAAAGAAGAGATTCAGGATTGTGAATGTCTCTTCCTAGATGTATTTATTCTTTTGCTCTTCTCCTAGCTTTTCCATTCATTATTTTCTTTGTGTTGATAGTCATGGTGAAATTTTGAAATCAGAGTCACTTGTCATGAAATGTCAAATGTTCCGCGACAAATAGTCTGTGGTTTAGTGCAGTGCCACAGTTCTGAATAGTGCATCATTACATCAATTGTTAGTGTTGTCCATAGATGTTAGTCAGTTGGTAGGCTGTACAGTAAAGCAAGACAAGTTACAGTATTGTTATTGGTCAATGTAGCATCTAAGCATTTTGTTTTTATATATTGTACTGCATAGTATCTTAATAGAAATATTCCTAGAGACCTTTTTTTTTTATCAGGTATATTGCTTAAATGTTGATTGGTTGTATTTGTATGAAGGTTTACATTTTCTCTTCATTTAGCTTATACTTTGTTCCATTTAAAGTATTTTGTTTCCATTTAAAGTATTTTGTTTATTTCACTTATATTTGGTTTTACTGATTATTTTAATATTATGTTTGGTCTGCACCTGTGTTTATCTTGCACTGATTTGTCATTTGCTTTATTTTTTCATGATAGTACTGTATATTTTCAATTTTTATATAGTTACAAGTATTGATGTAATTATTAAGTACTGTATATTATCCTTATTGTTTTGCATTTTCATCTGGTAAAGAGAAGATATCTCTTAAGATATTTATAAAAAAAATTTATTCATAGTAGTAAAATTGTTCACTGTATATAAAGTATACAAATGAAAAATTCATTGTTAAAATACAGTCATATTAATCATTTCTCTTTTTCCACATGCAGTAGTCCTATTCGATCTCCTGTGGTTGACAATGAAATTATAATGATGAATACATTGTACAAAGAACGCTTCCCCAAGGTAAGTTAAGGATGAATAATGAAGGTTATTTTCTTTCTGATCAGTGAAATATTGAAAATTATTGTCACTAAGAATTTCACTTTTACACTATGTAGTTACACATACAGTGGCTTACCTGGTTGTCTTAGTAACCCCATTTTTTTATTTTTTTATCAAATTTGCAATTCTGAAGATGTCTTGGTTCAGTGTGGTTTTAAGAGTAAAAATTTAAGAATAAATTTTAATTTTCTTATGAAATAAAAATCTAGTTTGATTGATGATGCTAAATTTTCAGTTTTTCTTTAACATAGTTATTTGCCTAATATTTGTCAAGTTTTGTAGAATTGTGAATTGGTCAGAAATGTAAGTTCAAATACGTAGTTCACTTTTTAGAGAAATAGTTTACTTAGGTAATTCAAGAGTTTTCATATAGTCAGAATTTAAATATAGCTCTTATTGCTAATCTATGTTTTTATGACAGACCATTGCTAATCTCATGTTTTTCTGACAGGCCACACAGCAGATGGAAGAAAGATTACTGACTTTCATAGAGGACAATAAATCTTTAGAAGTACAGGGAAGTCCTGATATAGCGCAAGATTCTGTAGCAATTGCTCGTTTTGTACATCACCAAGTTCTGGAAATGGCTAAAGATTGTCTTCAAAAGTCACAAGAAAAGTTGATTACCAGCAGATACTTCTATGAACTGTCAGAGAACCTTGAGAAGCTTTTGTCAGAGGTAGGTGCAATATATCCTCCATCATAAAGCTACAGATTCTTTTGTGGCACCATATACACTATTTTGATTGTATGTTTATCTGTGAAAAAGTAAAGTCTGTTAACATATCAATGATCAACCTTTTCCCAGACCCGAGAGAGAAATCACCCAGATGCTGCAGCCCACTTGACATCTCTGATTAAAAAGCTATTACTGATAGTTTCAAGACCAGCAAGACTTCTTGAGTGTTTGGAGTTTGATCCAGAAGAATTTTATCATTTGCTTGAACAAGCAGAGGGTCAGGCAAGAACAAACCAAGGAATCAAGACTGACATCCCTCAGTATATTATAACAAAACTGGGTCTCAACAGAGACCCCTTAGCAGGTAAGGAAAGTTTTGTTGAATAACAGTGTAGAGTTTTGTGTAAGGAATAAGTTCACTGATTATTGAAAAATTGGGAAAAGGAAAAACAAAACTTCAAAACTTTTACCATAACTGTATACAAATTCTTAATAAGATTAAATTGTGAATTCTTTGAAGTTTCTTAGTTTGGTTTTGTTATTTTCTCAGGTTGGCTGTACAGAATTGTGCAAATTAAACTAGTAAGTCTGAAAGAAAAAGTTATTTGACTTACTCAAATTTTCTATGGTTTAAATTAATGAAACCTTTCAGAATTGAGTGATGATCTGACAGTTGGCTGTCCCTTAGAAGAGAGCTTATCTAGTGACAAGAGTGCAGCTGGCAGTGTCAGCAAAACTTCATCTGAATTTTCTCCTGAACAGTCTTCCACACCTTCTAAACCTACTCCTAAAGAGGAGGAGTATGAAAATATCAAGCTTATATCTAATGGAGCTTACGGAGCAGTGTACCTTGTTAGACACAAAATTACTAAGGAGCGCTTTGCTATGAAGAAGATCAGCAAACACAATCTCATGCTGAGAAACCAGGTTTGTTAAATACATTCCTTTATGTAAAAATTGGTTTCATGAAATCAGATCCCTTAGATATTAGCCAGTCATAAGGGAGACGTCAGTGTGTAGGGAATGATATCTTGGCAAACTTATAGTTTCTTAAAAAAAAAAAACTTGAAATGAAAAATTAAGAATACTTTAAGCAGTATTTTACCATATACCAGTTTCATATGTAAATTTATGTATGTACTTTTCATTCTTTAAGGTTGAGCAAGTCTTCAATGAGAGAGATATCATGAGTTTTACTGATAATCCTTTTGTGGTGTCGATGATCTGTAGCTTTGAGACCAAGCGTCATTTATGTCTTGTCATGGAGTATGTAGAAGGAGGAGATTGTGCCACACTTCTGAAGAATATGGGTCCCTTGCCACCTGATATGGCAAAATTCTACTTTGCAGAGACAGTTCTTGCAGTAGAGTACTTGCACAGGTAAAACTTCAGAAGAATTTAACCTTTCCATGAATTAATTGGCCTTACTGCATGAACATTGATGTATAATTTCGTTTGCAACCTGTGTTAGATAATCTGTTTATGATGAAGAATTCTAATTATGTATATTTTTATTTTTCCAGCTATGGAATTGTACATAGGGATTTAAAACCAGACAACTTATTGATTACTGCTCTTGGGCACATTAAGCTCACTGACTTTGGTTTAAGTAAGATGGGATTAATGTCCTTGGCAACTAACCTTTATGAAGGGTACATTGATAAAGAGACCAGGCAGTTTTCAGATAAGCAAGTGTTTGGCACACCCGAATACATAGCTCCAGAGGTTATACTGAGGTGAGTAGGGAATTGTGAGTTGGCCATAGAGATAAGCAAATTTTGACTGGACTTGTATTTTTCAGTGTTTTTTTTTATATTTGGATTGAAGTTGAAGTTGGTTATTTTGCAGCATTATAACAGACTAATTTTATGTAACAGATATAATTTATGTCGTTTCTGGTCTCTCTTGAGATAGTTTGCATATTGCTTTGTACACCATGTTTAATCAAATTACCTTACTCATGAAATGTTACTAAATTAAACTTTTTTTTTTTTCATAGGCAAGGATATGGAAAACCAGTTGATTGGTGGGCTATGGGAGTAATATTATATGAATTTCTCATTGGATGTGTCCCATTCTTTGGAGATACACCAGAGGAACTTTTTGCTCATACGGTAAATGACGATATAGAATGGCCAAGTGAAGATGAAGGTATGGTCCCAGAAGAAGCTAAAGACTTGATCACTGCGTTACTGCACCACTAGACCCCATAGAATCGTTTAGGAACAGTTGGTGGGGCGCTGGAGGTTAAAGAACACATATTCTTCCTGAGTATTGACTGGGATTCTCTCTTAAGAATGAAGGCAGAATTTGTACCTCAGTTGGACCATGATGAAGATACAAGTTACTTTGACAGTACGTTGGGTGATAATGTTGGGTACTGTTTTTTTAATTTTACCTTTTTTGCTTTATAACAGTATAACAGTTGTGTACAGTAATTTTAAAAAGCAAGTTTACAGTATGTATGTATGCATATGATTTGTTAATACCAATTTTATTCTTTCAGCACGCCTTGATCGTTACAATCATGAATTGGAAGAAGACAGTGAAGAAGGGGGTGAGCCAGAAGGAGGAGCTTTCCCCTCATTTTCCTCATGTTCTCCAAGGTATCACAGAATTGCCAGTACACATTCTACAGATACACCAACTGATACGAGCTTCCAGGTATGTCTTCACTTAAGATTTTAACTAAAATCCAGTTGTTCTGATGGAAATTAAGCTTGTTGTTTTCATTCGCTATCTGTATGCATTTTTAAAGCATAATACCTACTCTGATTTGGTTGGTCACACATTTTTGCTCTTTATGGTTGAGTTTTTCTCACTTTATTTTTACAACACTAAAACATGAATGCATCGTGTGTATAGGGTACGTACAAATGCACAAACTCATTTGCTGGAGTTGGAGAACTACCATTCGCATCATTTTATATTAGGACACATATAGCTAGTGCCAAAAATTATGCTTACAAAACAAATTTTTTTCATGAAGAATAATGTCAAGTGAATTCATACGTACCAGACTACCCCAGCCACGGTCATTTTAAAAGGCATTTTTATGAAGGTGGGCTTGTATTTTACATTTATACAACTTAATAATGTATAAAAAAAAAAACAAGAATTAGATTTAACATAAATATTTACTGTGTATAGTAACTTTATTTTACATTGTGTTTTTCACAAATGGCCTCAGAAATACTACTATGCGCTATTTTTCATTTATCCAGATCAAAACCCTTTTCATACTTCCTCAAGTGTTTTAAAGTGTTTTGTCATTTTTTTTTTATTCCTTCAACAACAGTCACAGCCTTGTTTCTTTATTTTTCATGATTGTGATCATATTCTTGGCTCACGGTACTCCGCAGAAAGATCAGTTCTTGTAATTAGCTATTGTGTGTGTACATGTGCTTGTTTGCATCTAGCTAAATTAATTTTCTGCTCGCTATTATCACCACAGGTTAACAATTCCTTAAGCCATTTCTGGTCCTGCTTGATGTGAAAATTCATTTTAGGAGTATGCATGATACCAGAAGTGACCTGAGCTACCAAATGTGTGTAAACATTAGGCTTAGTTATGCTGTCAAGTGTTACACTGATAGTGGCCATTTAAAAAAGTCAAAGTGCACACATATTTAAAGTAAATAAAACGTGTTTTACTTAATGTATCCAGATACTGTATATTATATTGTATTGTCATATTATCGTATTATAAATGTTCACAAATTACTGAATTTTTGTCATTTTCACGGTCGGTTAAGCCAGGGGGCGGAAAGCAACTCTTCCAACCCCATCAGTAATATGAAATAACTTGTATACTTGAACATCTATTTGGTTTGTTTTAAACAATAACTCATGCACATGCTACACCGGGAGAGGGAGACAGAAACCTCTCTCTCTGCTCCCCCGCGATAATTGCGATAGGCTACTAGTAGCCTAACGATTTTACATGTACAATATGGAAATATTATGCCAAGATAGGCACTAACCCGCTCATGAGAAGCTGGGGGCGGGTGGGGGACTAGACCATAACTAATCAACCTTTCTTTAAACCCCAGAGGACGTCACGAGCGCGTTAGACCTCTCTCCGAACCCATTCTAACTGGGATAATCGTTAAGCACGTAATATAAGATACGTCTGATGACTGTATGCATAAAATTTTTTTGATCTCAGTTAAAGTTAAAAGGGAAATATGTGTACCAAAGTTACACGCGTTCTGATGATGCTCCCGAAATGGCGGACACGCTGACGACCCCCTAATACATTTCTAAGGGGCCGAAGGCCAATTTGGGAGGCCCCGCAACTATATACATTACGAAAACATAAATCAGAATACTCAACTTGGAAGAAGGAGGAAGTTCTGCAGCCGACATCGTAAATGTAAAGCAAATCCTGGGAGCTTAGCAAAAAGTGTGCACTTTGTCTCAAAGCTAAAAACAGGAATGCAGATGGCGCGCGAGTCGGGTAGTAGTAGCGAGAGCGAGGAAGGAGGAGTAACCGTTGCAACGGCTCTTACCGTGAGAGGGATTTTGGAAAGGAATTTTCTAATTGGCAGAAAACCTGTGAATAGTGGCTTCCACTTGCCTTGTACTTTATACCCGACACCCTTTGGTTGCTCGCGCGAAGGTAGTAACCTCGGCATACTTTGCTAACTTTTTTCTCTGGTATATTTAGGATCTATTTATACTTAGAAAAGTGAGCTACAGGAACTTTTCACCAGGCAACACAGGTCTTCCCCCAGAAATAGAATTTTCCTTCGTCAAAATCCCTTTTTATGTGATAAAACTATTAAATTACTTGGGTATAAGCGCTCTCTCTCTCTCTCTCTCTCTCTCTCTCTCTCTCTCTCTCTCTCTCTCTCTCTCTCTCTCTCTCTCTCTCTCTCTCTCTCTCTCTAAATTGTCAACTGCACATAAATTGATAGAATGTACTTTTTAAAATTAGTTCTTTTTTTTTCTATTTTTACAGACTGAACAGTCTAATGAAACTCCACCCACGGAGGGTGATGGAAGAGGTAGTGTGTCCAGAGGGGATTCGGGGCATAGTGACCAGTCGGAATCCTCTCGTTCAACTCTTGAGTCATCCACCAATACTCCTGATACAGAGAACAGAGATCTTCCTGCAACCCCTGATGTGTACGTTAAAATTATATGTAATGTTTTTTGTCCTGTGTATAATGATGCATAATTGCAAAATACCATACTTAATGAAAGTAATGTTTGCTATTTAATTTTTCATTTTCTGGTTCAGAACAAGAGGTAAGCTAGAAGGAGTTCCTGTTTGCCAGAGTACTCCTGAGTCATCCCAGACAGAAAGTGAAGATGTCTCACCTCAGGTCCAGAGAAGACGCCGACTTCACTCCCACTCAAAAGAGTCCTTACCAAGATTTTCAATATCAGGGGAAGAAGATTTATTAAGGTATTGATTAAAACCAGTTTTTTCCTTTATTAATTACATTTCTCTCTTCTGCACATACTGTTTTGAGCCTTCACTTTTCTGTTCTCTTAGTTTTAGATTGTCCTTATTTCATTATATCACTGTGTTTTACTTTCGAATTAAATTGCACTTGCACTAGTATAGTACTTTGATGATTATAGTTGTAATTCTTTTTTGTTTCATCATTTTTAAAGTGTTTCATGGTAGCCCACCATGTAAATGTTTGTTAACTATGTTCAAAATAACATGCCAAGCAGTCTGCTCTTCCCTAGCTTGGAGGGTGTGAGCTTGCGAGAGCTCTCACCAGTCGATGAGAAACCCGGCGCTTCTGAGCATCTCTCAATGCCTCGTGTAAACATCCCCCCGGTGTCACCAGCAGTCAAGCATAGATCTCGTCCAGTCATCAAGAGTGCTTCAGCATCTGGATTATCACTGATGATTCCAACTGGTATGTTGTCATGTCTCTCAAAATAGATTTATTTAAAAATACAAAAAGAATGTTTCCAAACTCCTAATTTTCATTCTATAATTATGGGTTGCAACTTGCAAAAACACACAGTAAAATATGCTTTAGCCAAAGAAGTGTGTGTGTGTCTTTTCGTCTTGCTTGTTTAGAGCTCTATAAATATCAGGTAATGGAAGTGTGATTTGTCATTCAAAAATATTAATTGAGGTTAATAAGGTATTTTTAATGTCTGATTTTTAATCACATAATATTGGTTGTGGTTTGTGTGTGCAAAGTTACATTTGTCAAAATTTTAAAAGATTTTTGCTTTCAGAAGACAGCATGCCTCAGCCCATCCAGTCACCAGGAGGATCTAGCACTGCCTCGTCACGTGATACATCTCCGTCAAGGGAAATTGCTCCTTTCATTAATTCCCTTAAACCTCCTACAATCATTCGTCGTGGCCCACAGGGCTTCGGCTTTACTATCCGAGCCATTAGGGTGTATTATGGAGATACTGATTATTATACTGTTCATCACTTGGTAATGGTAAGTCCCTGTTGGAAATTGGTCCCAGTCAGTAGAAATATGTTATTATTGGTCTACTACAGTGGTACCTTAACCTACGAAATTCGTTACATGGCCGAGTCGTAGCTCAATTTCCTCTCACATCAAATCAGTTTTCCCCACTGAAAATACTTGAAATGCCTTTAATCCATTCCAACCCTCAAAATGCCACATCATATTTTTAAATTTCATGTTATTAAACAAGGAAAATACATTTCTAAATAAATATTGTATAAAAACATAGAAAGAATATGTAAAGATAATAGAAAGAATATGTAAAGATACAATAAGGTTTTTTACGGTGTACAGGTAGTGTTCAAGTTACGATAATTCAGTTTTACGATTGGGTTACCAATTAATACCAATACTATAATATTTTTAAAACAGTATTTTAAAATTTCACTCACAATGGGTGCAGGGAGCAGCGTACTATCAGAGAGTGAGAGAGACCAGACTACAATAGCTCAACTTCATCCCATGTAGTTAAATAAGTTCAGAAGCAGCAAAAGAGAATGATGAAAGTATTGTTTTAACGTTATACTCGTTGCATAAATGTGTGCAGCCATGAACAACCGAACAAGAAATTTTTTATTCTTCTTCTTCTTCCTAAGTACAACTGAATTGGATAACAACAATATCCGTTTGGCTTGTATTTCAACCATCGTACGATGGTAAACAGTTACCGTAGTTATGTTATAAATGACATTATGTAGAATAGGACGGAGATATTTTCATGTAATAACTATTTGCTATAGATCAAAGATCAACAAGCAGATTTACTGTTAAATTTAAACTGAGTTAAAACTGTTCAAGCTTCTAATGACTATTATCTTCCATCACCTTCCGTGGGTGGAGTTTCATTAGACTGTTCAATCTGTAAAAATAAAAATAAAATGAACTAATTTAAAAAGTACATTTATGTACAGTTGACAATTTTTTTTTGAAGTGGATAAAATGACTGAGAATCACTATTTCTCTTATTATTAATTTTATTAATATCTGAAAATTAGTTATTAGGTAAATCATTTATTTATACTTCAAAACAATTTACATACGCAAGTGAGAGAGAGAGAGATTTTATTGTTATTGTTAATCTCAAACTTAATATTATTTGAAAATGAATAATGTAAAGTATTATTTGATCATAAATGTAGTAGTACCCTTAAAGATATATACATACACTTTTAACACTGCCAGCCAAAACAGATTTTTTAATTTATACTAAAATCTTACTAATTTAGTATTTTGTTTAATGAATTAATATTATTACTGTTTACATTAATATGAATATTTGAAAATTAGTAAATCCTTTATTTAGCATACAAAAAACATACATCTCTTTAAGAGAGAGAATTATTATTTTTATTATATGATATAATTTAACCTTATTAAACTGAGTAATACAGCATCGTAAAAATTTGTTTAGTCATGAAAATAACTATCTAAATACGCTAATTAGTGCATATTTATCGATGGACAAACCTGCAAATTTCATGCGAATAATGGGTAAATATGGTCCAAAGAAAAATCCACGAATAGGTGAGTCCACGAATTTCGAGAACATAAATACGGGGGTTTATATTATTATTTAGAAATTTAACAAAACTACTGACAAAGAAATACTACATATATTCTCCTAAGGCTAGACAGCAGGGTTTTTTTGTTTGGAATAATAGAATTTCAAAATAAGTTTATGCCTATGAACATTATTTTAGTAATGTTACAAGAGTGATGTATGTATCCTATTTTTCCCACCTACTTATTGAAATGCATTCTAATGAGATAAGCCATTTAACACTTTAGATTAATAGTAAGTTGAATGTTACACTCAGACTCAAAAGTTTCCTCTTTGGGTACCCCTTTAACTAGATTTTATCAATACTCTATTTGGTCATTTCCATGAGTACAAAATATGTTGTTGCAAATATTTCATTGCTAAAGTTGTACTAAGACTGATTTTATTTTGCTTTTTGTGATGGAAGCAATTTGGGGACAGTTTTTATGCATAATTAAGGTGGCCTTTATTATTCAAATAATTATTTTAAGACATTTCTATGTTTATATAGTTTCTTATCCAGAAATTCTAAACACCTTAGTTTTTAGAGTATAAATCCCATTGCATACTTGAATTTAATTATTTTACTCAAAGCCAAAATCATCTTTGTAACAGGATGTTGATCAGCGTAGTCCAGCATTTGAGGCTGGTTTGCGTCCAGGTGACCTTATAACACACATCAATGGAGAATCTATACAAGGAATGTTCCACACACAAGTCGTAACATTGTTGATGAGTTCAACAGATCACGCATCGTTAAGATCCATGCCTTTAGATCAGACATCAATTAGAACAGGTATGAAAATCATAATTTTTTAATTTTTACCTGATTTTCTTATTTTTGCTTTGACATTCAACTTTTATCTTGGAGTTGGGTCACTTAAGATTTGTAAAAGTTTGTAATAAATTTATGTCGCATGTTTTCACAGGTGGACGTAAGAGAAACCCAGGAGCCTCAAAACTTGCCAAGCGTATGCCTGGCAAGAGCAGGAGATCCAATGAAAAAAGGCGCAAGACATCCCTTTTCCGTAAGGTCTCCAGCAAACGTGTTTCTGCTGAAATCCAACAGGTGAGTTATAATAATATATATAATAATAATAATTTCCATATGTTGCTGATATAGTTTTGTTAATTGTGAATATTTTCAGATAAAAGTATCTCATTGCGATAAAGTCCTATACTTCAGTTTTATTACGTATTTGTTATGGTTTTCGCCAATTTTTAGGGTAGAAGGAAAGGGATCACTCAGGCTCTTTGCTGTTATATCCCGCAGGTATCTAATCTGAAGAGAGGTTGAAAATAATTTTTATAGTACAGTGCATGAATACTCTTAATTCATTAAAATAAGTTCTGCTTAATGTACAGTATATTATACTAAGTATTAGATGCTTCAAGGTACTAATGTTATGTCACTACTTGCATTCATGGCTAAATTGGCAACTAACAATCCATAATGATGTGTGGTTTAGGCAGTACAGTAGCGTTATTTTTGAATTGGTAAAATAACTTGAAAGTTTTGCAATCGGCAACATGATTTTGTTGAAGAAAAAATTCTGTTGCTTCATGTTCACTAATGGAAAAGAAAATATTGTATGTTTCATGTGCACTGCTCTCAGAGGTACATGTTTAGCAGGAATTGAAAAGTGAGGAACAAATGATCGTTAGAAGGATGATGTGTCAAGAGTAGGAAGTTGGCTTTGCTTCAATGTGATTAAACTGGCACACAAGTGAGAATGATTCCCTTAAATGGTGTACAGGATTTTTATTAGGTGCTTATTGAGATGGATGAAGAGTTAAATTGCTAATCAGTTTTCAGTCTATGCAGAAAGCTGAATGATATTGTTTTTATGTTACTGACGCCATATTTGTGAGGATGACTTTTATGAATGGTTTTGAAATAATATACCATTTGGATGCTAGGTGACATAGTTGGTTATTGTTATCATGTATTAACCTCAGCATATTGTTTGGAAAATAGTTAATTGACACGGATAAGGATTCTAAACCTACTCAAAGCTCAGTGAGGATAAAATTGTTGAAGATTTTCTGAGATTCGGAGTGCATTGAACAATTCATAAGAGTCAGAGGCAAGTGTTCATAGTTATTGTCAGTGATATCAGTTATATGCTAATTGAAGGAAATTAGAGCCTTAACAAATAAGCTGTGTCAGAACCTCATGACTGTTTGAGCTAAATGAATTTGTTATGCTGTATGTCTACATAGCTTGTTTTTGTTTTCAGGAGCTGTTTTTCTGAGTTTATTTTTTTATTTTATTTTTTTTTATAGAACTTTGGCAGTTGCGATTTAGTGTTTGAGTTGAAAAACTAATATGACTTTGTTTACTAAGTATCAGAAGTGTGAAACAATTTTTTTCAGGTTTTAAGATTTAAAATTATAATTTCCAATAGTGTTGTGATAAATTATATAAAATCTCAGGGATGTTAAGTGAAAATGATTGGATGTGTGTTTTCAACATGAGCAGTATCTGTTCACTTGTAAGTTTTAGGGTTGGCCACATACCTCTTCATTAGTACTTTCTTACTTTTATGTAAGTTGATCTTAATTTGTGTGGGTTTCATAAAGGTTATATTTTATTCCTCATCAGATGGACAGCTCCAGTACAAAATAAGTATATGTACACTGTAAATGCTTATCAAAAGCAATACTATTTTTTTATTTTTGTTACAAAAACAATATGTAATACAGATTATAGAAATTTTTCAGAAAGGGGTTTCTTTTTATTTTCATGAAAGTCTAAGAATTTTGACTAAAATAAAGGGTGGGAAGGGATGAATGTTTTACCATTTTATTTGTTTCTTTTGCAGCTGACTACCCCTCAGTCGGCTCCTGTTTTATCTCCTGATTTTGTGCCTCAGTTCTCAGCCACCTTGGTACGATAATGTGCTTTATGCTGCCTTAGCTCCCAAAACTTAGTCTTTTGTTGCCTGCCTCTGTTATTCTCATCAGCTAACCCACATTTATTTTCTATTTCTTTTACCATATGGTATATAAATTTTCTTGTTGCTCACTTGCTTATATTATTCATTTCTCTGTTAGTTTAAAATGTGAAATGCACAGGTAGCTTGGAGTATAATGAGCAAACAAAACTTATGTACTATGGTTGATTTTGTAGCTTTTGTCCTTACGACAACTATATTCTGTTGTTTTTGGGAGTGATTTAATAGTAATTACATGAAGGCTTGGATAGCACCTTAAGTAGAATATCTGATTACTGTCAGTTTTGCTGTCATGTTTATATACTACATGCGTACACAAGGGGAAGAAATGTACACACATCATTTACAGACATGAGCCGGTTAACAATGTCCCGTACTGCTTACTCTGTGGGCCACTGTTGTAAATTTGGTGTTTTTATGTTTAGTGATGTACTGTTAAACTCCTGTAATTATAGTGCTGATGATTAATATGAACTTGATTTTCTGTTGTATAGGGTAGCTGAACCTGAAAAATGGGCAATTAAGGCAAAAACTTTTGTCAGAAATATTTTTCTAGAATAAGTTGCCCACATTTTTAGAACAAAAAAATAAGTGAGATTGTTGACCAAAGGCTACAATGCCAATCAAGGATAGAATTTCATGCTTAGAGAACATTTATGTCCCATACAAGCTAAAACATGCAATAATTAGTATCCAATTAATTTTAGGTGGAAGAAATTTGAAATCTGCAATTGGAATGGATCTAGTTTAAGTGACAGGTTCATGTCTTTCTGGATTTGTTAAAGTTTGACATGTACGTATTATTTTGAAATATACAAAAGCATTACTGCATTGGTTATTTTAAGTCATGAGTGATCACACCACAGGCTTTTAGGTATGAGCAGAATATTCAGAAGAATAAGTGTTAAACCTCCAGCATAAAATTTATTACATTTAAAAAGATTGCTGCGGTCAAGTGCTTATGCTGCATTTTTCTCACAATCATTTCTTGTAAATGTTTGTATAAAAGCTAATTTTTACTGTTCATTTTAAAATTATAATGTAAAAATGGCAATTTTGTTTTGATTAATTGATGGTCAGCTCATGCTTGTTAATCTTATTCCCTCATTATGTCTTTGGGAAATCGAGTATGATTTGTGGTAAAAAAATGCCAAAGCATTTCAAGGGAGACTGACAAGTAGATTAATACAATCTACAAGATTTTCAGTTATCTTGAGTAAAAAAAAAATAATATATTATATATATATATTTATATATATATATATATATATAATATATATATATATATTTATATATATATATATATATATATATATATATATATACTATATATATATATATATATATATATATTATATATATATATTATATATATATATATATATATATTATATATATATATATATATATATATATATATATACATATACATATACATATACATATACATACAATATACATATACACATATATACATAATACATAAACAAATACACACCATATACAACATATACACATATACACCATATACAACATATAACATATATACATATACAATATATACATATAATTATATATATATATATATAATATATAATATATATACATATATAATATTAAAAATGCATGCCATGTGGCATCATGAATAACTTTTTTTTTTATTATTAATTTTTTTTTTACTGCTATATGCTATTCTGTATTGAAAAGTGAATGAGTATCACCAGTATTAGTTTTCAATCTAAGGAACTGTCTTGTTTTCTTTCTCTTGTTTTTACAGGTGGTAAGAATACCTAGTTTAGACTTTCCCCAATTCCACCCTTAGCTTGTCAGTTTAGTATATTTTCCATCTTTAGTTCTTTGCCTTAGATCAGGGGTTCTCCAACTTTTTAACTCCACAACCCCCTTATGAAGTTTCAAAATGTCAGAATCAATTTGAGTAGTATTAGTTTAGTACTTGACATTTGTATGATAAAAAAAAAAAGTAACACCTTGTAAGAAAATATGTTTGGAACTTTAGATGTACGATTATATGTAACTTAATTCTACGACAAGTTTATTCATCGACCCACTTTTGACCCCCTGACTAATCATAGACCCCCTTGGATGGTCCTATTGTGACCCCTGGGGGCCGATATCGACCACTTTGAGAACCCCTGCCTTAGATCTTTTGTAATTTTTAAAATTCAAAATATATGAACATGCTGTCTCCACACAACAAGGTTAAACATTTGTTGTTAGTTTTCAGAAGTAGAACTGATATTAGGTATATATTATTGTACTGTATATTCCAGATTTTCATCTATGTATAGAAACAAAGATAATAGTAACTTTTCCCTTAACTACAAAATGAAATTATCCTGAGAAAGAATGCGGAGAAAATTATATGTGGATCATTTTATATCCATGACAATATTTGAGTGTGCTTTTTATTGTACTGTAATGTGATTAACTGCAGAGATTCCCTTGAATTTTTTTTTTTTTCAGTTCATATTTGGGAAATGCAAGGTTTTGTCAAGTGTCAAAGATTTTTCCTTTTTATCAGTACACACAAGAAACATGAAATAGGACAAATTGAAAATCACATTTAATTACACTACTAATCAGTCACCCTACTGACAAGGTCAGTGAGGAACTATAGTTTTTTCCCTGTGTGTCTGTCCAAATGTGTTTCCGTCACACTTATCTTTTCTTCAGTTCCTTAAAACATTGTATAGGGGTAGACCATCATGCATAAAGTACCCAAAAGAAATATTGGCTTTTTGTCTGTACATTAGAGACTGGTATACTTACTTTGCCATCACAGTTTGAACATGGTTGAAGAGATTTAAATCATGCTAGTACAGGGTAAACCATAGTGTATAGATATACGAAGAGAGGTAATCTGCTATTCTGTCTTCGTGTCATACATGCCTTGTCATCACAGCTCTTACAGAGTTGAAGGGATTTTAGTGAAACATGGTAGATGAATGTGTAGAAAGGGAGATATATGTTTTATGTCCTTTTATTATTATCCATTTCATTGCAAGTTGTAAATGGTTAAAAGGATTTCTGTCAGATTTAATACAAAGGTAAACCACCATATACAGTATATAGGTTTGCATGAAGGGAGACTGTCCTCTACTTGTTTCACACTTAACTGTAGTATCGCAATTGAAAGAATTTCAGCCAAAATTTCATACAACGTAGATCATCCTTTACAAATGTGCAGAAAGAAAGACTTTGTCAGCATATCTGCCACAGTTATCTCCATACAAAGGTAGACCATCATTCATAGATGTACATTAAGGGAGTTGTGATTGTTAGTCTCTCCCTCACCATATCTGTTACAGTTACACTTGCATTCAGTGTCATCACAACATATGAACATATGTAAAGTGTGTCCTCGATTTACTGTGGGGGATGTTTCAGCGCAGCACCATAAGTTGATTTCCGCTTTAAGCCCGTTTTTTGCCATTACCGGCACTTTAATGGTGCCATAACATGAGTTTTGGCACTGTAATTTTATGTTGCATCAAGTTGCAGCACTGTTAACTTGGTGTCTATTCTTGCCGTTAGGGCCATCAATGGCGCTTGTGGCGCTGTAACTTGATGCAACAGACATATTGAATTACTGTAACTGTAACTTGAGGATGCACAGTAGTTATAAAGGGATTTTGTTTGAACTTGTTGTAAAATGGACCATTCTTTATAGCTGTGCATGACAATAGGTCTCCAGTCTGTCTGATTTCATCAGTTGAAAGTTTGTAGAGGAAAATTGGTTCGGGAATCATAAAGGACACATCGAGGGCTGACAACCAGAAGTGGTTATGTCTAAAAATGAGGTTTTGAGTAAATTGTTTCTAAAGACTTTGCAGTCATAAAAAATACAAAAATTGGAGCTACATCTAAAAAAATTTCTGTATATATGAATGATATAAATGCCTATTAGACAGAGAAATATAAATTCTTTGCAATGAATAGCATTGTCAAAATATTGCATAATTGGACATAACCAGTTCTGGACGGATAAGATTCTCCTGTAATTCACAAGGAAATGCAGTTAAACAGTTTTAAAGAAAAATGCTGTTATTCAATACATCCAAAGAATACATGAGGGAAGAGTTTAATGCAATACAAAAAAAATTTTTACAACAACAAATCCTCAAGTTTCTCTAAATTCTGGAAAGCTTTTCCCATTATTCTTCATCTTGTCCCGAGTCTTAAACTAAGTGATCTGGAACTTGGTCCTTCAGGTTTATATATATATAATATATATATTTATATCTATCTATCTATCAGGAGGGCTTTATGCCAGGGACATACTTCTACTGGAATCACAAACTTGTTGCAGAGGTTGATCAGATCCTTCTTGGCCTCTTTCTCAAACCTTTCAACAGAAGCCAGTTGATAATATTGCCATTTTCATCTTAGCGTTTGTTTTTTATCAGAGTTTTTGCAAGCTGCTTGAAGTTATGAAAATCTTGATAATGAAGATTCTTAACACGTATTTTGATGCCTGGCACGATGAATTATAGATTTCCTTTCTAGCATGGTGTAGACAGATGTATACTTTCTCGTGTTCCTATGCAGCATTCAGTGACTTGCATTCCATGTATTAGTGACCACTCTCCAAGAAGTTATGAGTGATTGTCTTGAGTTTAGTAGTCTATGCAGCATACAAGAATATACTTACAAGCATTGATCTGATTTCTGTATTGGCCACTAAATGTGTCAGAAATTAACGATACCACAGTCATATTTGGAGGCAATCGACACAGCTAATTATACAAACGTTCCGATCTTGTTGTTACCCTTACTGCCTTCCACCTCTGACCAGCAATAGTAAAATGCATCATTCGGTGTTGTTACATTATACACACAAAGATTATGCACACACAACTTCCTACTGTAGTACGAGTGAAACTGAACTGCTCGGAATTTGAAGAACACTGCATATTAAATATAGTGGAAAAAAAATTTTATGCATTTTCATTGGTTGATCTTTCCATATATTCAGCTTGGACTCTGTATATTCGGCTTTGACTCTGTGTTTTGTCTTTTCACCTAAGATGTACGGCAAATTCTTCATAAAATTTTTTTCTCTCTCCTTTGAATAGCTTATTCTTGGTACACTTAGCACACTGATCTTTTTTTGGATGAAAAAAAACTAAGTTTATACTCATTGCAAAACGTTCCACAATGGGTTTTATCTTGTACTGGTGTTTTTGCCAGATGGGATGTTTCATTCTTCTTTATAGTCTGTGCATTTTACTTAAGGATTAACACTGATCTAGGTACCTAAGACGAGTGTGTTTATGAATTAAACAAGTTCTTCTAAATGTAATATCAAATGAGCTTTGTATTTAAAAAATATTGCAAAGTTACTACATAATCATGTCCAACAAAAATGGCTAAAAAGGACATAGCCAGTTGACTGGAAAATGTAGCAACCCTTTCCCAACTAGAACTGGTTAAATGGACATATCCAATTCTGCTTAGAAATAAACCTTGGAGTAATGGGCATTAGCAATTAATAACCTTGTTAAATGGCCACTTCCAGTAAGATTTGTACATAAAGACTAATGGTAGACATAGCCCATGGGACAAGAATCATTTTGGTGGACTTAACTCAATTTTGCCAAAAATGGACATAACCACTTCTGGTTGTCAGCCCTTGATATATTACTTTAACAGTGCTCACAGAGTGCTTGTATTGCATGGTTATTCAAAAATAGGAACATTTTGATCACTAATTTATATAATATAAGTGATAAGTGTCCAAGATACGTATTGATAGAGACTTATTTTAATTTCTGAGTATATATGCCAAATTTCAGTCTCAAAAATATGTGATTGTTATAAGTAACAGCCTTTTAATTAAAAAAGTTTAATGCTTTTAAATTTCCATGGGAATATAAACCAGAGCCTTTTATATAGCAGTATCCTTCTGCATGAGCTAGAATCAGTCATTGAATTAACTGGTGGGGGATGACCCCATCCCCAACCTACCATCATCAAGTACTTTTTCTCTGGCCACATTTAAGACTTGTGTTCAACATGGATTTAAACAAGTGAACGATGAAGTTGTGAAGTAAGTAGATGTTTGGCTATTTCCTTAGTGTTAGTGTGTGTAACCACTTTTTTCATTCTACACTGGTTTTGAGTAAGCTGGCTGGTTTCCTTTGCAGTTAAGGAAGGCCAAAAGATGTTTGCAAGCTTCATCAAAAGTGCTTAATCTGCCTTTGAAACCACCAAATCTTTTTAGCTCGTTCCCAGACTGCCTCTCCCTACCCATAGGCAGCCTGTGTGCTTTGATAATGCCAAACTAGGTGAGATAGTGGTATGTGTTCATGGTTCACCACTTATGCTTCTGCTATGGAACTTGGCCATGCTGAGCCTCTTGGAATGATTGTCTTGGCTGTGGGAATATGTCCTACGGTATTAAGTACAGGTCATACGCTTCCAATGTTGCTTCCTCCCTTGACACATCTTCTACTGTTGCTGAGAAGACTAAGACTTGTGTCAGGAGCAAAATGAAGAAATGAAAGCACATATCTTTTTATGGGAAGAAGAAAAAAGAGGTATGGGAAGCCCTTTTCAGGAAATTTTTTTGGATTTTGAGAGCATTTTTTTTTCCAGCAGATCATGGACTTACCATCCACCATCATTGAAACAGTTTTCTCAATACTTGCAATGAAGCCTATTGCTCTACTTTGAGCCAGGTCTTCCAATTGAAAGGCTTGGACCTCTCAAGACTTTCTGTAGAGTTTACCATGCTCATAGGAGCCTTGAACAGTTTTCCCACCTAGTTAGCTTCAGCATCTGTAAATGGGAGGTGACTTAACAGATTAACTCAGGTACCTCAGTTCAAGTAGCATGGTCTTCTGCATCTTATCTGGGTCTCAAAGTGCAGGGGATTCCTCTAATTCTCATAATCAATAGTTTGTGGAAAAGTAAGAACCTGTCAGTTTCAGAAAAAAGCCTCTAGAATTGTCCTCCTCTCCTTCTAAGAATTTGTTAGTGGGGAGCCAGGTCAGATACAGTGGTGCCCTGTGGCATAATCAAATAAAAACCTAATCTTTTACCTCAAGGCCAAAATGTCAGTGTCTCTGTAGTACCAGAAGGCATAAGAAAGTAGTGTCCAGAACACACTTCCTTTCTGACATCATGAAGTGAACATACAGTTTGCTCTGTGAGGAAGATGGTTGTTCAGTCCTGGCGAGAGCTCTCAAAGCCATGACCGTTGTCCTGACCCAAGCTATTCAGAGGAATTTTCAGTTCACAAGTAATGAGGGAAGGTGTCTACATTTTACCCAGGGGATCTTAGGACCTCTGGTGGCTGCCCAACACAGCAAGTACCCACCTACCAAGTTTCAGCAACCAGTTCCAAGTCATGCTGAAAAGTACTCCTAATTAAAAGGCTCTGGGTTGTGTGTGTAAAAAGCAAATTACTTTTTAAAAACTTTATATTGCAATACACCCCCTGAACACCTGAATAAGCCCTGGTCACTTACCAGCCCGAACCATCATTTATTAAAAATTTACCAAATCTTTGGTTAAAATAAACGATCAGTGTTGCCAATCTCCTGGCAAACACCCTCGTTACCTAGTTACCAGCCCACCGCTGATAGCCCTGCCTCACGGGCCGGTCATACCTGCCCTCTCACGTCAATCACTTATCGTTCGCGGTGGAGTACAGATGTATCCACAGCGAACTCCTTTTTGGTCTTGCCCGGCCTTCATTTGCACCTTTGATTTGATTGAATTTGGTGACGAATTACGCATCCCTTTGGATTAATGTTGGATTGCTCTTAATACCTTGTCATCAGACATTGATTCTGCAAGGAAGAAACAACACAAGCTACGACAACGGCTACTGCATTCTCGGCCACGACATCACAGAAAACGACGAGCGGAAGTTCAACAACGTATCGTCTTTGCCAACAATGCAAGAAAAGGATGAGTACCCTATGACACGATAGTCATTCTTTATGCGTAAATTGTAGGCCTGTTCAATATAATGTAAAGACCAGATGTTTGGAATGTCAGGAGTGGTCTTTGGACCAGATGTTATTGGGTATCTCAAAACGTAGGAAAGGTCTTGTATTAAGAAGTAAGTGTAGGCAGGAAGAGACTAACGTAGATCAAGATAAAGACTTAGAGACAGTGCTCTTTAAGAGACTTGAGAGTGGGCTGACATCGAGTATGACATCTCTGTTACCGATTTTATGTCAAGATTAAGTGAGGATAGATCGAGCAATAGGGATACTGAAATTACTAATCGTTCTTTTCCAGCTCCCCTGCCTGTTCCAGAATCAGCCCTAACCGGTGCTGGGGGTTATGGGGATCCGCAAGCCCACAGGGCAGGATCCGCCGTCCCCCCTGGCGCGGAGCAGGCAGTGTTGGCAGCAGATTCCCCTTCCCTCGATGTGTAAGTTCTCAGGATGATAAAAACTTAGGTCAGATATAGACGAGTAGGGATAATAGGCTACATAGTGTTTAGTTTAGAAAGAGAAGTGCAGGCTTCTTCGGGTCGGGTTTCTATTAAAAGTAGTAGTATATAGAGGCACAGTGTCCTTAAAGCATCTTTAGGCTTTTTCCTGCTTCGAGTTCCTTGCATCAGAAGCTTTTAGGCCATGGTTGGTTTTTCAGATATGCTCCTTCGTCTTTAAGGTTACTTTCCTCTACTTATACGATACGATAATTGTTAATATCAACTAATTCTCCGTTCAATGCATATTGACTTACGATATTCAGTATGGAGAGAAATCGAATAAAATTAACTACAGTTAGCCTAGTGTTCACTATGATATATCGTATGCATATTCAGTAGCCTAGCCTAAAGTATTCGCAGTATAACATATCGATAGTTATTTTTATATTGGCTAACGCTGTAGGCTCAAGGCATTCTGACTTCTGATAATTCAGTACAGGTGTAATTGAACGAACGAGAATCCGATCGGAGGATAATAATATGAATGTAATCGAACAGAATGAAGATCGGATTCTGTCCGACTAAAGCATTATAATTGTATTATATGTATCATCATATGAGCGTAGTATAAACACTTAAAACTCGGCAGTCATTCACGCTGGAATCAGCGGATGACGAATACGGGTTTGCGTCGCCGTATCCATCTCATTCTCTCCTGATTGCCTAAAATGACTAACGTAACAACACACTCACTTATGCCAAGTTTGTACAAACGTCTTGAAGGAGACGTGTGTTCAACTATGTTGACATTTAACATAGTCAATGAGGTATCTATATTGGGGCATATAATCAGATGGCAGATATAAGGAATTCGTATGTATGACGTCTTCATACGTTTAACCGACTATTGCCGTTGCCGTCAGTAATTACATTGCACTTATGTCAATTTACAGTTACAAATTATTACCAGTCGTATTATCAAATTACAATGACAACTGAAATTAATATTAGGCCTAATAAAGTTAATTTAATTACCTTTAAATATTATTTTATTACTTTTCAATTAAATTACAATTACACTAGCTTGTCGTCAAACAGCACTATTGTAAGGAGGTGTGGCTTAGACAGACAAGGATGCCGGCTAGTCTGTTTTTTGTTTTTTTTTTCCTTGGCTCCAGATTCAACCATATCACTTGGTCTCGGCTAATGTTTTTGTCCCTAGTTAACATATTAATGAATATCTGGATACTTAACTTATGGAACGAAGTCATACTGTTCGTCTTACGATGTAATTTAAGTCCAAAATTTGACTGATACGTCATTGGAAGCTAGTTTTCCATCGGTTTTTTTTTGGGTAGATGGCGTTAAATTTAGGATTCCTTTTGTTTCGTTTTTTCACTCGTTTTCATAGGTATACGAGCCTTACACTTATTTTATATAACTGTTTATTTAATCCTTTGTCTGTGAAAAATAAAAAAAAAACAGTAATGAGCTCTTTCATGCTATTAGTTTCTTTTACCACGGCTGCGTTTGAATTCATACAAAAGCTCGGGACTTCTGTCCAGGTTGCTGATGCACGTAATTTTGCCTTATTAGCTTCAGCTGCATTTATAACATGAATACAGTAATTACCGTCGCACGCGGATGAATACAATAACGGATGTTGCTATCGGATTCGATTACTGTCATACGCTGATCAGTACAATAAAGTGATGTTGTTATAGGAGTCGATCGCATTAACAACAAGTTCTCGTTCGGTTGTTCATAGCTGTACGGAGTTATACGAGTATATTATCGTTAAGATAACTACCCTTTTAACATAGAAGAGGGTGCAATTTACGGAAGTTGGAGATTGTTAGATGATTGTAATCTCTCTCTCTCTCTCTCTCTCTCTCCTCTCTCTCTCTCTCTTCCCTGATTTTATATTTTCTCCTTTATCTAGAGACGATGTAAATCTCCTCTCTCTCTCTCTCTCTCTCTCTCTCTATCCTCTCTCTCTCTCTCTCTCTCTCTCTCTCTCTCTTACTTTTCTGATTTCATATTCTCTCATCCTATTTTCCACGCTCTCCTAACACTGGACTCATTGTGCAACAGAGGTTTTTCTTCCTGTCACACCTTTTCAAACTTTGTCAATTTCCCTTCAGCGCTGACTGACCTCATAGGTCCCAATACTCGGCCTTTGGCCTAAATTCTATTTTTAAACCCAACAATCTTGCTGTCTGAGTTAGTATTAGAGTAGGGAGCGAATATTAGGAATATGTATAAGGTATTCATGATATGATATATCACGAGAGGATTTTAAGTATTAGGACAGATAGGAAAGAACATGTCTGGGTCTATCTGAGGGTATTCTTCCAAGTGCCAACCAGGCAGAGTACAGACAGGCAGGTACAACACTACAAGAGAGGACATCACTACGATCGACGACACCGTCGCAGACGCACCGATGGACATGGTTGTCTCCTCCGTACATGAGAGGCCTAAGGCCACATGGGAGGTCTTCAGTTTCCCTCCATACATGAGAGGCCGAGAGCCACATGGGAGGTCTTCAGATTCCCTCCATACATGAGAGGCCGAGAGCCACATGGGAGGTCTTCAGATTCCCTCCATACATGAGAGGCGAGAGCCACATGGGAGGTCTTCAGTTTTTCCTCTACTCAGGTGAGGCACATAGCCAGCTGAGAGGAAACAGGTTTGTATCCCTCCCGCACTCAATGAGTTTTGACCCTAGGGTAGAGGGTGCAGAGGGAGTTTTTCCCTCCACATATGGGAGGCCTAGAAGGCCACACATGGGAGATTAGTTTGGACGAGTGACAAATGAACTTGAGACTGACCCGCGTACTCAATTATATTGACTGACAATGATACAGTGGAGGGCCGAGTAGATTTGATTCCCCACCTCCAAATTAATGTTGTTAATCGGGCTTATTCAGGTGTTCAGGGGGTGTATTGCAATATGAAGTTTTTATTGTAAAACTAATATTGTAATACCTACCTGAACACCTGAATGATTCCCACCCTCCTCCCCTCTCATACAGAGTTATTGAGTTATGATTGACGTGAGAGGGCAGGTATGACCGGCCCGTGAGGCAGGGCTATCAGCGGTGGGCTGGTAACTAGGTAACGAGGGTGTTTGCCAGGAGATTGGCAACACTGATCGTTTATTTTAACCAAAGATTTGGTAAATTTTTAATAAATGATGGTTCGGGCTGGTAAGTGACCAGGGCTTATTCAGGTGTTCAGGTAGGTATTACAATATTAGTTTTACAATAAAAACTTCATATTTAGATTTTATGAAATACTTTTCTCTTTATGCTAATCATCCAATATCTTATTGCAATTTAATATTACAAACAGTAATAATTATTAGAAGGATGATATTATCATGGGTTTTCGTGCATAATAATAATTTTTAATTTAAATGAGCATATTTTTAATTGGTTTACCAATAAATAATATAGTGTTGGGTTCATATTAGGATCAGTAATTGGCATTTCATAAATGATACTGTCATCATTATCCCAACTGAAGACTAGCTGTTTATGGTTTTATAGCATACTAGACTGGTTTATGTCATAAATGATCTGTGAATAGCAAAAATAATAACAAAGCTTAATTTTTCATTCAATTTTGCTATTTGCCAAGTTAGTTGAATATATATAACCTGATAGCTGAACATATACTACCCCTCAACCAGGTATTTCTGAAAAAGTGAATTACAAGAGTGTGTACTGTTTTGTGTTATTGTGGAAGGAAAACTGTTCTTATATTCTGGGGTGTCATTGCATATTTGGTAGTTAGTCTGTTGGTATACTACTTTGTAAATAATGTGATGGGACTCTCATTCTGTATATATAGTGTAGTCCTTGTTGTACTCGCCATACCTGTAGTCTTCTGTATAGAGTAGTTTCTATAGCTATAGGACATGGTATATATTTCTTTAAGATGCTTCATGGTAAAGTTTTGAATTAACAAGCTTACTAATATTTGTATAATTTGGCAAAATGTACTAAGAATGTTAAGCCTGTTTCTGTTAGGGTTTGTAAATTTCATCAAGACTATATTTCTTTCTTGGAAAGTATTTCATTTGCATTAAATTTGTATGAATTGTAGATAAACTTAGTGTATCCTATTTTCATGATTTGCAGTTGTCAAAACCCTTATTTGAACATCTCCTACAAAGATATTAAGTATTTAAGCTTTTAACTTTTCCATTCTTTCCTTCCCCAGCTTGCTGCTTCAGCATCACCTCCCATGTTAACACCAAGTCGCAGCTATCAATCTCTGAATCGCTCGGTTTCATCACAAGAGAGTATTCCAAATTCTCCAACCCGCTGCAAGTCCCCACATTCACCGCCAACTGCCCGTTTGTTTTCTCCTCCCATAGACCAAGTTCAGTCTCCAGTAAATTCTTCAGGCTCCTCATCACCAACATCATCTGTGCCTAATTCTCCAGCTGGATCTTCAACATTACATCAGCGACCATCATCTCTCCATGTTATCAATCATAAAGTGACCAATGTAAAAAGTTTCCGCTCACCAAACAGAAGAAAATCAGTTGGCCACATACCACTTTCTCCATTAGCTCGGACACCTTCCCCTTCTCCCCTGCCAGCCTCACCAACAAGGTCACCTTCACCCCTCGTTCATCATCACAATCACCATCATCACCATCATCATTACCATCACCATTGTCCTGGTTCTTCAAACACGACTCAGACATATTCACCAGGTTCATCCTTAACTCCAGGTCCTGCAGCAAAGAAATGTATTGGAAGGCCCAAGAGTGCTGAGCCTGGCTCTCCACTGTTGCGTCGTGCACTTTCGCCTGATCGCCTCCACCCAAGGTCAGCAGAGGCTAAAGGCACACCAACCATAAGCCCTCTAGCAACTCCATCACCCAAGAGTGTAAGCAATCCTCCAAGAGTAACAGTTACCTCACAATCTCCACCAAATTATGATACTTGTACCCCAAGTGTAGTACGCTCAGTTGCACCCACGTTGCTCACCCAGCGCTTCATTAGTGCAGTCAGCCTTCCTCCAACACTCCCAACTACAACATTAGAGGAGGCCCCAGAGGAATTAGATTCTCCTGAATGTCCAGAGACAACACGAACAAATTTTGGCGAGAGCCCCCAGGGAAATAGAGGATCACTGCCAGGGACCAACAGTGCTGGTTGTGGGGGCAAAGCAGCTTCATCATCATCATCTTCGTCGTCGTCATCATCAACTTCTTCTAGTTGCCAAGATGGCTCTCAACCAACAACTCCTACTCAGAGTTCACAGGGGGGTGTATGCGTTGAGAGAAAAGGAAGTAAAGGGCGGGCAGAAGGTAAAACTCGCAGTGATAGTAGAGGCCGTAGGGAGGCAAGAGAAGCAAAAAAAGATGATGACAAGAGAGATTCACGTCGGACGGCACAAGAAAAGAGGGAACTGTTTAAAGCGGGCAAGGAAAAAGAAGGCGGCACAACCTCCTAGGGTTGGCCCACCGCTGGCCTGCCCACAGCCCCTAGTGGCACACAATTGTGCCTCCAACACTTGTGTGTGTTTTGGGCGGGACCGCGGCAAGTCCTCTCCAGTAAGAAATAGTAAATTTTTTGCAGCCTGTGATGATAACTCTCTCTATCTCTTGACTACACTAAGAGTAGCCAAGCTACTGGAATCATTCCTGGTGATTGTTATATATATAAATATATATATATATAAATATATGTAAAGTTGTGTGAATTTGTTGTGATGGCCTTATGGCTCGGTTGTGTTAATACCATTGTGATATTATGGAGACCATGACAGTTTTAAGCTTGTGTCTGATACAGTCAGCTACAGTTAGGCACTTTAACTCTTTGGTCTCTGTCATTCTGTAAATATACTTAATTTTACTGTCATCTTTATCTCAAGAAGATTTTTACGTTTTTACTTACATTGAAGTTACATGTGTTTTAAGAGACAGAATTAATATAAATGTACTCATTCATTTGTCATGTACATGAATTTTTCCCGTGTTGTGTATATTATGAACCTCATTGTCATATTGGTGTTCAAAACCTCACACACATACCATGTTGGAGGTGATAGGTGGAAATGAAAAATGTGGTGATTGGTCAGTTTATTTGTAGTTTTCTACTATCTCAGGAGATAGAGGATTGACTTTTGTTCACATAAAAAGTCAACTATTTTGTCTTTTCTTTTTAGGGTCAAATTATTGTCAGACTCTTGGTGAAACTGTTTTGCTTGTTTCCTTGCTGTGATTTAAAATAGAATTACCAGGAGTACTTAATACTAATTATTATTTTTGATTCATGGTTATTATTACAAGAAAGTAGTATTTTTGGGTGCCACAATTACATTTAAATGCGTACCTGTAACAACTGATGTGATTTATTGACAATGGATATCAGTTTTAAATAGCACTATTGGCACATCTTACATTAGCATTAGCTGGTAAAAAGTTCATTATGTCGTCATCAAAATGTATTCAAATTTATGGAGGTCAATTATTTCATGTGTGAGATTTCATCCAGTGAGCAGTTTTTATGTAAATGTCATCCAGTTTTGCTGTAAAGTGGTGTTGTTTTTATGAAATACAGTAATATGATGCTTCCTCAATGCATTTGTGCTGCGTGATGGCCTGATCTGGGTCTGTAATGGAATTTTGATGCTTTAACATAGCTGTAGTCCTTTGTATCTGTGACGCCAGTCTCCCATTAGATATTAGCATTGAGGACAGGCATTTGTATATTATGTAGGAAATTTATGAAAAAGGTTTAAAAAAATCTTGATTTTCATGTATAGTGTTTCTAGTTTATGAATTCTCTAACTTTTTCCTAGATTGTGGTTAGCGCAGTAGCCCCTGCTAAGTGTCATTCTCACCAGAGCTGATAATGGGACCAGTGGCCATGTGTCATTTCACAGTCTGTGCCAGTGGAGTCTTCAATGGGTCTTCCTTTCACATCCATGTTCAGGAGATAGACCTTTCAACAATGCATAGGGAATTTGTATAGAATATGGAACTATTTTTAGACAAAATAGCATCTTAGTGTATTTGTTAGTGTATACACCTCTTTGTGATGGAAAATGGTCATGAATTCTTTAATGTATTGAGATGACTTGTGTTAATAGCTGTAATTCACAAAAAAACTTATTTTAAGACTTTTGCCCCAAGATGACATTTGCATCACCATTTTTTCAGTCAGAAGGAATTCATTAATTATAGCTTGAATTTATTTAATAAATATGAGCGGCTTTTATGAAATATTCCTGCTTAGGAATGTTTGATTTCTTGAGCCAGTAGCTAACCAGTGAGTAAACTTTTGTTTCCCCCTTTTTTCTTACTGTCCCAGAAAGATTTTGAAACTTCAGTTTAGAGGAATTCTTTTTTCTTGGATATGAAGTAATATCCTTTTAAGGGGATTGGGTAATGTGTAGTAGATTTGAAATCAAACCTTGAGACAAGTCAATTAGTCTTACTTTTGTTATTTTGAAGTCAGAAGCTGGCAATATCTGTTAACTTGCTTCAGTCAAATTTCAGTAGTAAAATATTTTCTATTGGTGTTAGTTTGCTTTGGAGAAGCACTTCAGCTGCCTGTATTCAGTATTGTTTTGCGTGTGACTTTGTGTAAATTCATCCCCACTTCCTTAGTGCTTGATGTTTGTCTTTCAACTGCACTAAAGGACTTGCCATGCTTTTTTAGTACTAAATGGATTTGGTTTCTATTGGAGATATATTTGTTTTAGAATTTAGTTGTTTGGTCCCATGCTGCATAACTTGCACTTAATTTTGTTTTGCTTGTATGGTTTTCAAATGATATTTTTCATTTATTCATGTTCAGGGTATTTCTAGTATTTAATTTTACTACCCTTATGAAGTTTATAGTGGGCTATACTCCCATATTCTCATCCCATAAATAACAGTATTCAGTTAAAGGAAAATGCACTTTTTTTGTATATACATTAGAAAACTTACTTTCATGATTTATGTAACTGAAGCTTTCTACAGTTGTCAGGATTTTTTTTTTATGTAAATGTAGATATCAAACTGCCTGTAAAACAGTAGCTGGAATAATTTAAGTAAGTTAAGCCCCTGAATCTTGTCCCTGTTAAGTCAGACTTTAATACCACCTTCATGTCCAACATGGTTGCTAAGTTGTCATACATCCCATGTTTTCTAGATACTAAAAATAACTTAGAAAAAAAATAAAGTCATAGGTAATTTAGTTTTTTATTTCCCATATCTAACAGCCACTACATAAGTCTAAGTTTTAATAAGATTAAAAGGAATAAATTATACCACCATGTTTTGTGAATGGAACTGGATGAGCTCATTTTCTTTAAATCTTCAAATGAAAATCTTTATGGATAGTCAAAAGAGACTTCAATAAAATCCAATAGGGATCAGCCTACAGAGAGATACAAGTTACATGAAAAGGTGATATATATAAATAAATGAGAGAATTGAAAATAAGACTGTTACACCTGAATTCGGGAGAGGTCAGTAAAGAGCAGTTATGAATTTGCTCCTCGCTTAAATACTTGCAAATCTGAAGATTCCAAAACTACTAGGCAAATTGAGTAGTATTAAAATACTAGGAAATTTATTAATTGTCTTAAGATGTACAAACCAAGGCCTTTAAAAAAAAATGCTGGAATATCAGGGCAAGAAAGCATGGTTGTTGAACCTAAAAATCACAATTCTTGAAAGCAAATTGTATTTTTCCTAACTTTACAAACCTGAGGTCCTTTACATAAGGAATTACTTTCAGCGCTAGCTGGAACTCTGTCGTAAGATTCTATAACAAGGTAGTTAGGCAGTAACTCCTTGTCCGATAGTCTGGAGTCCAGCCCGACTGGACGTAAACATTCCAATGCTTTATGCATGGGAACAGATTGAGGAGCGGCATGAGGTGGCCCTATATGTAAAGGACCTTGGGTTTGTACAGTTAGGAAAAATACAATTCACTTAAAAATATTGTGAATTGTTCCTACACGTAAAACCATCATTCCTTTACATAAGGATGACTCACTGATTGGTGGGAGGAATCTGAGTCTTGTAAGCAGACTGGTGTTCGCCCAACCAAGGTTCCCTCCCTGGTCGTAAGAGCAGGGGGGGGGTCCTTGCCTCTGTCCCAATGATCGGCGTGAGATCTCTGGCAGACCTCTGGACCAATTCATAAGAGGGAGGCATGTGTACTTAAAACAAGAACTTATATTCGAAAGCAAGAGGCCAAATATATAGCACTGGGTTTGTCCCTTACTGCTGTCCACTTCCCCCTTGTTAGGGAAGGGACAGATACCTGCTTCTATCCCTAATGAAAAGGATAATAGAGCTCAGTCACATAGCTTACCTGCATCATTGCCCTCTCCAGCATGTGATGACTGACACTCTCTGCCCACAGGAAGAGAAGCCAGTCACTCATTCACTCTCCATTTATAAGGTTACCACAAGGATGAGATGCAACCTTGTCCTGTTTGAGGAGCTGGGTAAGCTACACAACTTGCTGAGCAGCCACCACGGGTCCCAAGGAAAAAGTGTCCAAGGACCTGTGGGCAATATCCCGAAGGTAGGAGGAGGTGAAGGTGGTCTGGTTGGACCACACCCGTGCCTTCAGCACCTGTGCAACCAACAAGTAGGGTAGGACCAATACCTCTAACTTCATGGGCTTTCGGATGAAAGGTACCGGTGTCGAAACTCCTTTCGGAGTCGTATACTTTCTTGATCACCCCACGAAGTCAGAACCAGAAAGAAATAGTAGTGTTCTTGGACACTTCTTTCCTGGTTACCCCGGTGCTAACGAAGAGGCGTCGACACTCAGGCCTGAGATGGCGAGTTCTCTTCAGATAGCGCTGTAGCACTCTAACAAGACAAAGTAGCATCTCCACATTGTTACTAGTGAAGTCCTCTAGGGAGGGGATCGTAAAGGACTCGAACCTATTGTCAGGGACCGAGGGATTCTGAGTCTTTGCTACGAAATTGACCATAACTGATCCCCATCCCCCCAAGTGTCCAACATTAAACGAGAAACCAAGAAGTTCCCCTACTCTCTTCACCGATGCCAGCGCCAGCAGAAAGATGGTCTTAAGGGTCAGATCTCTGTCTAACGACTCCCGGAGAGGCTCGTAGGGTCTACGAGTCGAACTCAAGACGAGAGTCACGTCCCACTCAGGGGGCCTGAGTTCTCTGAGTGGGCAAGACTTCTCGAATCTCCTCAAGGAGGGATATTTCCATGGAAGAGGGAATATCCACCCCTCGCAGCTTAAAGACAAAGGATATAGAGCTGCAGAGACAGAGAGGAGCTTCTCTCGGCGAAGAAAGACTAGGAAATCCACTACCTGCTGAAGAGTGGCTCTGAGCGGAGAGAGACCCTGTCTACGACACAATCAACTTTCCCTGGTATACTGCTTCAGAGGACTGTTAGAGGTATCCTGCCATCTCTGTTTGCTGCTCGGCGAGAAAAATCTCTCGCTCGCAAGAGATGGTGGATAACCCCCAGCTGTGAAGACAGGAAATGTACTGCCTAGTGGTACTGTTCCACATGTGGTTGACACAGCAGGTTGTGCCATGGGGGAATCTCCCGCAGTGCCTCCGAAAGAAGAGCCTGCAGGTCTGGATTCAAAATAGCTGAGGCCATTTGGGTGCCACCAGAATCATCTGAAGGTTGCTGGTGACCACCACCCTACCCTGATGACACCTTGCGAATCAGAACAGAACGGGAGGAAAGGTGTAACACTTGCGAAGTCGTCCCAACAGGTTTTGGAAATTGCGGTTCCTCCTTAGCAGCTGCCCGTGGTTGACACAGCAGGTTGTGCCATGGGGGAATCTCCCACAGTGCCTCCGAAAGAAGAGCCTGCAGGTCTGGATTCTAAATAGCCGAGGCCATTTGGGTGCCACCAGTATCATCTGAAGGTTGCTGGTGACCACCACCCTGCTGATCACCTTGCGAATCAGACAGAACGGGAGAAAGGTGTACACTTCGAAGTCGTCCCACAGGTGTTGGAATGCGTCCTCTGCAGCTGCCCATGGGTCCGGCACGACAGAGAAGAAAACCAGGAGTTTTCTGTCGTGCCGGGTGGCAAACAGATCCACCACTGGATGCCCCCCCAGGTCAAACAGCCTTTCCGCAACATCTGGGTGTAGAGACCATTCTGTCCCAATCACCTGATTCTGGCAGCTGGGCTTGTCTGCCACTACATTCCTCTTGCCTGGAATATATCTGGCTGACAGCTCTACCGAGTGAATCGCTGTCCACCCATGCACCTGCACCGTCAACTGATGCAAAGGGAGGGACACTAATCCCCTGTTTGTTGAAGTATGCCACTACCATGGTGTTGTCGCTCATCAACACCACAGTGTGTCCCATCAACCATTCCCGGAATTCTTGGAGCGTGAGAAACGCTGCCTTGAGTTCCAGAACATTGATGTGAAGGTGCTTGTCGTGTCGATTCCACACACCTGAAACCAGCAACTCTTCCAGCCCTCCAGAGGGGGAGAGTGCAACTGCACTCCTATTAAGAGGTTCCTGTCATTCAGCCACCAGGCTAAATCCTCCCTTACTTCCTCCGTGTGAGGAACCAGGAAGGATTGTGGATCCTGCGCCTGTGACCAACACTCCTTCAGTCCATTGCTGAGACCGCAGGTGAAGGCGTCCGAGAGAGACTAACTTCTCTAACAATGACAGGTGACCGATCACTACCTGCCAAAGCTGAGCTGGCTGTTCCTGTCGTGACAGAAACCGATGAGCTGCCTCCCTGAACCTGCTGATCTGCGAGTCTGCGGGGAAGACTCGTGCTGCTACCATATTGATCAGCATGCCCGGGTACTTTATCCTCTGCTTGGGCTTGAGATCCGACTTCTCAAAATTTATCACGATCTGTAAATCACGACAAAAGTTGAGAAGGAGATCTCTGTCCTGCAGCAACTGCGAGCGAGAGCTCGCCAGGACTAGCCAATCATCAAGATACCTCAAAAGACGTATCCCAACAGAATGGGCCCAAGCCGACACCAGAGTGAACACACGTGAACACCTGAGAGTCCGAAACAAAGTGCCCTGAATTGGAACACCGTCCTATTGAGGATAAAGCGAAGGATGCGTACCAGACCCCTCCGTGAATAGTTTTGGAACCCCTATAAAAATGCTAAAAACAGCCCATTTTGTTAGTTAAAACTCAAGAAAAACCACTAAAAATTTTCATACTTGGTTTTTTTAATAGTTTTATCACAAAAAGTGCATTTTATGATGAAATTGATAAAAAAAAACAAGGAATTTGTGGATATTTCTCATAGAAAAATACCGTGAATGTGTGAGTCTGCGAATCCAGAGAATGCGAATACGGGGGCCCACTGTACTTCCTGGAGGACCGATGGATGGGTATGTGAAAATACCCATCCTTCAGATCCACCGGAAGCATGAAATCCTTCTCCCAGATAGAATTGAGCACGGAACGTACCGTTTCCATCCTGAACCAAGTCTGGCGAACGAATCAGTTCAGAGGAGAGAGATCTATCACCAGTCTCCAGGCCCCCCCATAGATTTCTCCACCAGAAAAAGTCGGTTGTAGAACCCCGGTGACAGTTCTTGCACAATTTCTACTGCTCCCTTGCTCAGCATCGCCTGCACTTCTTCCCTGAGTGCTACGTCCCTGGCAGAACCAGGAACGTATGTCTGATGATGGACCGGGTGGGAAGTAAGGGTTGGCCTCGACTCCGAAGGGGAGAAAGATATCCCTCCCGAAGCACATCTACTACCCAGGTCTCAGCTCCAAAGCACTGCTAAGTTGCCCAATGGCTTGGCAGGCACCCCCCTAACTTTTGGCAGCAGGCGAGGGGGAGCGCCGTCCCTAGCGTTTTCCCTTCTTCCTCTTTCAATTACCCCCTTCCCGTGAGAGGGGGGCTGACACTCACCTCTCAAAGCGAAGGAGGATGGCTGGGTCTTTTCATGCGCTCCCTACGACGGTAATGAAGTCTTGGGGGCGGAGGAAGAGCTAGCTAAGCTCCAAGGCTTCGCCACAGTTGAACGAGACTGCCCAGAACTGCCTGGTGTACCAAACGGTCGCTGTCTTCAGCTTTCCGTTTCTCCACCATAGCTCTGGGGAAGAGAGAGGAGGAACCTAGCAAAGGTCCATTCCTAAGACCCATTGCCAACTCGTGACCAGCCACCCTGGTTACCCGTTTCAGGACAGCGTCCCTCCTCTTCAGCACCAGGTTGGCCCACAGGTTAGCAGTCTAGTGGACCAGGTAGGAGACAGCCCTACCTCAAGACTGCCAAAGTCTCCCAAAGGAGCTATAAGTCCCAAAGAAGCTGTGACCCTGGATACAGTGAGAGACCACAGATCCAGCCAGGAGACAGCCTGGAAGGCTGCCATAGCGGTAGACTCCAGGGCCATTGCCTCTTGCTGCATGAACCAGAGGTTCTCCGACAGCAGGTGTTGCAGAGGCAAGTCCATGTAAAAGCGCCCTGACGAGGTAGAGGAAGGGGAAGTAACTTATCCAGCACACTGTCAGCCAAGGAAGACCAAGGAAGCCCTAGGGACGCTCTGGGTTCCTTTCTTGGACCCCAGAACGACTCTAACCTCGATGGACGGTCAAGGGGGGGCAACCCCTGATCCTTCTCCGAGGTCATTGTGCCAACAGATCAGCGCGATGACCTCCGCAAAAGACCTCTGTATCTCAGGGGTAACTGCGTCCTGAGGCGATGCCGAGCCCCTCCCGAGACACTCTTCCTTCAGAAGGAAAAACATCGTCAGTGCCCACCCTGTGATCTCCTCTAACCACTTGAGCATATGACCTCTCCGGTCCTAGGACCAAACCAGGCACATAGACTCTCGTGGCCAGACCGAGAGAAGCGCACTCCTCACGGTACCCCCTAGTCGCCTTGCTCCTCCCGGTGTACCCCAAGGAGGTTGAAGGGACAGGTGAGGCAGATCTGACGCTCCCGCTCTGTATACCGGCAGAACTAGTGGACGGAGAGGGCTGCAGGCAATCACCAACCTGCGGTGATGACCGGCCTGCAGGTCTAAACCAGCGGTCTCCCTGTGGAGAAGCACTGGTCCGAGGACGGTAGTGTCGATCTCTCGTGTCAGGGGAACCGCTACCAGCTGCCCGGACCGTCTGATCATGCTGGTGCGATCAACGGTCGGGTGACAGTTAGCGTCCACCAACTCAGTGAGAATGAGCACCGTCCTCTCGATGCGTCATGGTCCCAGAAGCAGCCGAAGCTGTTTCCGGGGACCGGGGGGACATCCTCCCAGACTCATCATGCACAGTCTGATGAGACCGTCACGTCAACCCTGGGTACTGGACGATCTTTGCAAGAACAATCACCGGTTAGGTCACCTGGGCAACTCTTACCATCCTTCTGCCCTGTGCCAGAGTCCTGGCGGTGAGTGTGCTCAGCGGCCTGGACTTTGGCTGCACAGCCACCAGGGTGACCGTACACTCGGAGAAACTTGCTGGCAAGCACCTGAGATGGTTCCCGGTCCAGAGGTGGAACCTCTAGAGCTGGGAGCAGAGGTACCGGCAACAGTTGGTACCTCTACGGTCCACGCCTTTCTCTTCCCTAAGGAAGGAGAGGCGGTTCCCGTTCCCAAAGGAACAAGAGGACCAGCAGAAGGCCCACCTGCATCACCGGGACGATGAAACAGACCCTTAGAAGTCTCTGAGCGAGACTTCTTGGGGGTGAGGAGACCACCTTCTTCTTCGGCTGGGGAGCCTCGGAAGGAGCAGTGGAGAAGGCGGCAGAAGATGACTACGACACCTTCCTCTTCTTCTTGGACTTCCTCTTCGCTAACTTCCTCAGGAAAGCAGAAAGATCCCCACCCAGGACAAGGCTGCAGTGGCTGCCAAAGCAGCAGGCTCCAGCACGACCTAAGAAGGAGGAACTGACGGAGCGGCAGCACTTCCACAGGCAGGGGCAGGGGCAACGGGTACAGCTAAGGAGACAGGAGGGAAGTCTAGAGGCAAGCTCTTCGGGCACTCAAAGTCTGGAGAAGAAGGTGGAAAATAATCCACCTGTGACATATGCGGCCCTGGTGCTTGCACCACAGCGGAGGGTGTTACCAAAGTAAAATGTTGTGTATATACTAGGTGTGGTGGTGCTGCATACCCAGAAAGAGAGCATTCACAAAAACACTTCGTAATCGAAGGTAGAAAAGCATACGACGATGGCAGGCAGAGTGGTGAAAAACATGTCTGTCTCCAACGGCGGCCGAAAGCAAAGTGGAATGTTTGCCTCCAGTCAGGCGGAACTCCCAACCACCAGACAAGCAGTTACTACCGAACTACCTTGTTCGAAAGCTTACGACGGTCCAGCTGCCGCTGTAAGTATATACTGTACACTCAGCGTCTAAGACAACATTTAGATGGAAACTAATTATTACTTGCAGACCTGCCATTGGTTTGAAACAGTTGTAAAAGCAACAGCCCTGTAACAAGAATTGGAAAACCTTTGAGTCTAACAGACATGAACTTGCAAGTACAGTGCATGTTTCTTGAAACTGTCTAAGCATTAAGTTGTTCCATATTATGGACTACCACATAACTTTATCTAGAGAGCGTATATGTGCGTCAACACGGTCGAACAATGTCCGACGGACAAATATTGTTACCAATTAACAATTGTCTGCCGGTCTTTGCCTTGTGAGCAGAGTAAAAACACTGGCATACAACTTCATCTGGTACCACTGTTTGTTGCCAGATCTACTTCCATCGCTTCAACGCTTATGACGTCATCCTGCATGATATGGTAACAATGTTTGTCCGTCTGACATTGTTCGACCGTGTGGACGCATCTATGAGGATTGTCCCGTATTTATGACATTTGTCCCGTGTCCCGTATCGACCCTCCCCGGGACGCCTTTTGTCCCGTATTTTCAATATCTAAAAAAAAAAATCAATAAAAAAAATAAAAAAAATACAATAAACTAGCGAAATTTGCACTGAGCATCCCCCCTTCAAATGCTCAAGTGGAGCGAGTGTTCTCTCTGATAGGCCAACGATGGGGTGGGTGTAGGAACCAGTGCAGTGTAGAGCTGATCAAGTCAGAACTACAGATAAAGTGCAATTTCACACTGTCCTGTTCGGAGTTCATCACATATGCTCAAACCAAACTCCATCTCTTGAGAGCAGTTGGATCTAGTGCAAAATATGACAAATGAAAAATAACTTAACAACAATGAGGAAAATAATTTTAAAAGGATTATTGAAAGGTTTTCATCATATGTAATTTATTGTCTGCAATTTATTCATTATATTATGGCAAGTCACTTTTGTTATTAATATCCTTCAAAGCGGCAAAACATGCTTGATTGCAATATTCTAATGCTTTGACACATGTAATGAACAGCTGTTTGTAACAAAATCTACAACGAATGCACTTTAAAACAAAAGAAAAGTAAAAAAAGAAGGCTAAGGACTTTGCCTGCGTCACTGCGTGCATAACTTCGCATAAGTTGTGTCTATATTGTTCAACTAACTCTTCAATTTAAGTATCCCGTATTTCAATTTTCAAAATCTGGTCACCCACTGTCCCTATGCAACACTGCTCCTTAATATTTAGGGTTAGGTCACCCAACCTTTAAAATTCATGGGAGAAAATCCATACTCTTCCGTTTGGTCACTTGAAACTGAACTCATTGAAGCAAAAAGCAAACTTATTTGCATGGTTTTCAGGCAAGGCACAGCCAGCAGAACAGATTATTGGGTGTAACCGCACCAGTAATTGCAACACAAACATCTTGCATGTCTTCGCATGGTACTACAGCCTACAGACATACTGACAAAGTGAATAATTGCTCACTGATCTTTCAGGAATAGTGTAGGTTAATAAGGTTGCCTGACAGGATGGATTGTTTGTTTGTATGATGTTTTTATGTTGCATGGAACCAGTGGTTATTCAGCAATGGGACCAACGGCTTTACGTGACTTCCGTACCACATCGAGGGTGAACTTCTATCACCAGAAATACACATCTCTCACACCTCAAGGAATGCCCAAGAATCGAACTCGCTGCCGAGGTGGTACACCAACACTCTACCGACCACGCCACTGAGGCACTTTTGACAGGATGGTGGAAGCCACGATCATGTAAAAGATTGTCTTCCCAGCAATCTAAGTACAGTACGCTGCATACGGGACCAAGTACCCAAGCTGGGATCTATGAGGTCATTCAGTACCAAAAGCAAAATTAACATTATTATTATTATTATGGCTCACTTTTTCCAGACCTCTGAGTCTTAAGTAGACAATTCTCGGGCTGGTTCTCGAGGATTAATCATGAGAAAGAGGAAAAGAAGGGAAAAATAAATAAAATAAAAAAATTTAGACTAAAAATCCTGTTTTATTTTAAAAAATTTTGATGTTGTTAATTGAAAAATCTTTGCTTTCAACAAGAATACTTTTCATTTTTTAATTCTGTAGATAAATTGATCTTTGTTGGGTCCAATTTGGGCATTCAACAAGTAAAAGCTGCACTGTCATGGGTGTTTGACATTATTACACTTAATTGGGTTAGCATGGGGTGTTGACATCAAGTGACCATGCGATAATCTTGTGTCCTATACGGAGCCTTGTTAGGATTACCTCTTTTGATCTTTCTTATTGTGAAGATATCCTCCATGCATACACTTCAGTTTTTATATTTTTAAGAGCATTTGTGGTTGGCACTAAGGCCATTCTCTTTTCCAATCTTGGTATATCAATGGTTTGACAGATGTTATCCAATCTGACACTGGGGCATGTGTAATTGTTGGAGGGATAGTGCAGGCTAATTTGGCAGCCGAGTCTGCATCTTCATTTCCTTTTATTCCCATGCGTGCTGGAATCCAACATAATTCTATTGAAAGTCCTGATTGGAGGAGTTGATGAATTTTTATTTGTATTTCTTGTACTATTTGGTTTACTGATTTATAATGTCTTAAAGTATATTTAGCACTACGTGAGTCACTGAAAATAATACACACACTTGCTTTTTCCTCAGATATCATATCAAGAGCCATTTGTATGGCCGTGACTTCAGCAGTAAATATTGATTAACATTTTTCAAATATGCAGATGCTCCTACTTCAACATTATTTTTGGAGCCGTCTGTACATACTATGAATTTGTCTCCTTTTCTTCTACTGTGCTCCAAAGCATTTTGGCAGAACATTTCTGTACTTTACATTTGTGTTTTAAGTAGGTTAAACAGGGAGGTGCATATTTTTATTAATTTTAACATCATGTTGGTGACAATTCTATAGGTGGCTGAAAAATTGGATTTACGTATGTTACATAAGTTCTTTAGGTATTTAGCTCTTTTTGGGAAAGAGCTAGTACTATGAACTTCTGTTTCTGGATTATAATTTTGAAAGCAGTCAGCTGCAGGAGATGATCCTGTTTGTAGTGAAAGACCTCTTCGTATTGTTATTAAATTACGGTGACGTTTCAAGGGCAACACACCTGCCTCTACCAGAAGCGAGCTTGTTGGGGATGATCGGAATGCTCCTGTGCACAATTGCACGCCTTCAAGGTGCACTGCATCAAGAATTTTTAATGCAGATTCTGAGACAGATGAATATATTGGACAGCAGTAACCTATTATGGATAAGATTGTTGCCTTATATATCATTAATAAAATGTCTCGCTTTGCTCCCCTATTAGTGTATGGTAACTTTTTCAATATGGCAAGGGAAAACAGTAAGAAGGTTAAAAGGTGTAACAGGAGGAAAACTTCACAGTTGCACTATGAAACAGTTTTTAGAAACAGTGGAAAGTCAGATGGAAGAGGAGAATATGAATGGAGGTACAGTAAAAGGAATTTAAGAGGTTGCAGCTAAGGGTGGAAGGGACACTGCAAAGACCCTCCAGTAATGCCTACAGTGCACCTCACAATGACGGCACTATCACCCTATGAGACTGATAAATGTAGGCACCCTCAATGGAGGAGGTAGCATTAAGCTCAACAGCGCTTGCCTACCACAACCCAACTATTAAAAACCAATGACTGGTGGCCACTCCAGGTATACACCATACTCCCCAGGACATCCCATAACTCGATCAATAGAAGATATACGCCTATCATTCCTTACTCAATACCATGCCATGTACGGAAAACGGGCTTAATGTACTGCAGTTTTCATACATAACATCCACATCTCATAAATACTGCGATGCAAAACCACATCTACATTTACAGTATGTGGACTGAATTATTAAGAAGAGTGACAGATTGCGTTTAAACACTACAGATGTGGCCTCTGCCCTAATAGCATGGGCTTTAACTACCAAAACAGGTAATGGCTCCTTTTGAATATTACTATGGGCTTCAAAGGTTACATCTCTTAAGAAGGATAAGGCATTCTTAGACACCAAATGAGAGAGAACCTTTACTGAACACCAGAGATTGTGACTGGGACCCCTGAGACTCTTGGTACTCTAAATGTAATGTTTAAGGGCTCCAACCGGACAAAGAGCTCTCTTGGCCTGTCAGTCGATGGATAGTAGCGAGATTCTAGATAGGAAATGAGCAAGGCTAGGGATAGGATGGGAACTGATTTTTTGCTAAGAATCCAAGAGTAAGCATACAAATCATATCTCCTAGCGAAAAGCCAACTTGCTTGTCCAAACCCTGGAATTCACTCATTCTTTTGGCCGTAGCCAAAGATAAAAGAGGGTCTTCCTTGTTAAATCCCTCAAAGATGAGGTTTGCAGAGGTTCAAATGGAGGACCTGACAACTACTGAAGAAAATCTCAGTTCCATCACACAGAAGAAGAATGATCTTATTTCAAAGTGTCAAAGTATTTAATCAAGTCGCTAATATCCTGACTTGTAGAGAGGTCCAGGTCTCTATGCCTGAATGCCGAATTGAGTACGGCTCTGTAGCCCTTAATGGTTAAGGGGGCCGGCCGGAACCCCTATACATATATGGTGGTATAGGGCGAAAAATGCAAAGTCATAAAAAAATTCATGGAGCTTCTTATGGCAATTGAGAATACGTATACGAAATATTTATTCAAAATTCCTCTTACTTTCGTAGTTACAGGGTAATTAGTTAACTTAACTCAATAAGCCTAAAACATTGATCCGTACAAGAAAATGCAATATTTCTTCTATTATCGTAAATTTTGATAATTATTGTCAAAGAAATTGGGAGAAATGGCATCTGTAGACATTCCCCGAGTCAAGAAGGGAGAATTCAGCTCAGCTACCAAGTCCAGTCATGATTTAGTGCGATCACAAACTTCAATTTACACGTTCGATTTCACCTCTGAGATTCGCTTGCTTTTACGTACGTTTTTGTATGTTTCGGCAAGAATTTCATCATGCCAATGAGGAAAAGACAAGGAAAACATCAGACGAAGAAAAATCGCTCAAGTATTATTACAGAATATCATAATATACATGTAGTTAGTGAAGAGAGAGAGGAGGGTTGCTAGTAAGGGTGCGTAGTAACGCCCCCGTCTTGCCTGACAGCACACGTCACACTGTGCCCAAGGCTACGATTTTTGAGCAAAGAGATCTTCATTTATGATAAATAACAAAGTTTTGGTTTTTTAATACCCAAAATGGAATATGAAATTCATAATAATCATGATTTAGAGAGTACACCTTCGAGTTTCACCTCTGACATTCTCTTGCCTTTACGTTTGTTTATCTTTGTTTCGGCAAGAATGTCATCATGCCAAAGAGGAAAATACAAGGAAATCATCTCGCTAACATACAGAAGAAGAAAATTCGCTGTAATAAGTCGAGTTAGTGAAGGGGAGAGAGAGAATTGCGTAGGAAGGAGTGCCCCATTTTGCCTCAAGCAGTGCCCCAGGCTACGATATATGAGCAAAGGGATCATCATTTATGATTAAATTATGATAAATAAAATAGTTTTGGTTTATTAATACACAAAAAAGAAATATACATTCATAATAATCATTATTTATTAACATTGTCTTTATAGAAATACGAAGGAAAACTTTGAACGCCCGTATCTCAAAACTATACTTATTGACCTTCAAAATCTATCTTCTCACTTAGTTTTAAAACTATAACATTGGAATTTTTCCAATTTTTGTTTCGTCTTTTTTTTTATAAATTTTTTTTCTCCCGATTTATAGGGTTTATTTTTTACCTCATTGAAAAATTCATATCTTGCAAAAAAAAACTTTTAGAAATAAAACTCTCCATTTGATTGGAGGTCTACATCAGGTCTATATATGGTAGTAATCCCAGGTCTTAATATTAAATATCAAGGGAGGAGATAGAATTTGAAAAATGGTTATTTTCGGCATAAATCGCCCTGGCGTCACAAAATTGAAGGTCAGAGGCAAAAATCATATGCGGTTTGGAGATGTCCCAAGTCCCCTTATTAACCCTTAAACGCCGACTGGACGTATTTTACGTCGACATTTTTTGTCTCTCGGGTGCCGACTGGACGTATTTTACGTCGACATACATAAGTTTTTTTTAAAATTCGCGGAAAAATACTTTTAGGCCTACCAGCCGAAAACTCTTGAATCACGCGCCTTGGGGGATGCTGGGAGTTCACGGATCAAGGTGTTGTTTTGTTTACAATCGTTACGCAGGCGCGCAAGCGCAAATTTCTTTCTTGCCGCACTAAAAAGTATCTGTGACACATCTCGGAAATTATTTCGTCACTTTGACATAATTTTTTTACCATTTTAAATTAGCCGTTACATAAAGTTTTATATATGAAAATGTGCGCATTTTTATGTAAAACACAACAAAAAATACTCATGATTGTAGCTTTTATCAGTTTTGAGATATTTTCATATAAATAACGATAAGTGCCAAAATTTCAACCTTCGGTCAACTTTGACTCTACCTAAATGGTCGAAAAATGCAATTGTAAGCTAAAAATCTTACATTTTAGTAATATTCAATCATTTACCTTAATTTTGCAACTAATTGGAAGTCTCTAGCACAATATTTCAATTTATGGTGAATTTATGAAAAAACTTTTTCCTTACGTCCGCGCGGTAACTCTTCCGAAAAAAATCATACATGCGATTGTGGTAATGTTTGCACCATTTTAAATTAGCCGTTACATAAAGTTTTATATATGAAAATGTGCGCAATTTCATGCAAAATACAACTAAAAACAACCCATGGTTGTAGCTTTTATCAATTTTTAAATATTTTCATATAAAAAATGATAAGTGACAAATTTTCAACCTTCGGTCAACTTTGACTCTACCGAAATGGTCGAAAAACGCAATTGTAAGCTAAAACGCTTATATTCTAGTAATATTCAAGCATTTACCTTCATTTTGCAACAAATTGGAAGTCTCTAGCACAATATTTCAATTTATGGTGAATTTATGAAAAAAATAACATTTTCTTTACGTCCGCGCGGTAACTCTTCCGAAAAAATCCTACGTGCGATTGTGGTAATGTTTGCACCATTTTAAATTAGCCGTTACATAGTTTTATATATGAAAATGTGCGCAATTTCATGTAGAATACAACAAAAAATAATTGAAGGTTGTAGCTTTTCTCATTTCCGAAATATTTGCATATAAATCACAATAAATAGAAAAAAACCACGTTCGGTCAACTTTGACTCTACCGAAATGGTCGAAAAAACGCATTGTAAGCTAAAAACTCTTACAGTCTAGTAATATTCAGTCATTTATCTTCATCTTGAAACAAATTCGAAGTCTCAATATTTAAATTTATGGTGAATTTTAAAAAAAACTTTCCTTCCCTCCGCGCGCGGATTCTCCGCCACAAATCTCCGAAATGTGTACGTCCCATTCTCGGAATATTTGCTCCGTTTCATATTAGGCATTTCATAGAGTTTTATATATGAAAATGTGCGCAATTTCATGTAGAATAAAACGAAAAATATTTGAAAGTTGTAGCTTTTCTTATTTCCGAAATAATTGCATATAAAAAATATATAAAAAAAATTCGACATTCGGTCAACTTTAACTCGTCAGATATGGTCGAAAACTGCATTTGTAAGCTAATATTCTTATAGTATAGTAATATTCAATCATATGTCTTCATTCTGAAAGAAATTGGAAGTCTCTAGGACAAATATTTAAGAATTTATGGTGAATTTTTGAAAAAATATTTGTTTATTTACGTCCGCGGGTTACAAATTCATGCATTATTTTGTGATAATATTTTCTCTGTTGCTTTTATAGTTTTACAATGCGTTATATACCAAAATGATCGCAATTTAGTGTACATTACAACGAAAAAAAAGTAACTTGTTACCTTTAACCGTTTTGCACACAGTGCGATTTGAATACAATTATATATAAAATTTCGTTTTTGCGCTATCATATATCGCATTATTTATATATGATAATGATAATTTTTTAAATTTCTGATGGTTGCATACTAAACTTCAGGCAATGACAAAAAAAAGGAGCCACAAATGAACTCTTAATCTTGAAAACTAAGCGCGCTGTGATTTTTTGAAAAAAATATTTTTTCCGCTTCCGCGCTCACTCTGAAACACCTCCAGCACACACGGGAGACATTTTTTTTTTTTACCGCTTCGGCGTTTAAGGGTTAAGTGGTATGAATATCAAAGTCCTGTCCTTAAAAAATGGCATTAGCCGGCCGGCCCCCTTAAAGTCGCTAATCTCCAGGAAGACTTCAAAAATAAAAAATAAAAAGCCGCTGTTTGTACTAAAGTCATCTCGGAAGATGAAATGCTGTGCCTTCAATACCAGCTATGGAAAACTGACCACTCTGCTTGACAGATGTCCAAGGAGGATTGCTGCTTACAGTTGGCAATAGGCTTTGCAGCTGCTCTTGAAAATCCTTTCACTCTGACAAGTTTCCTGACAGTCTGAAGCCTGTCAAAGCTAGAGGGGACAAACCTTGATGAAAGCGGTGGAAAAGAGGTTGCCTGAGAAGATTTCGACGCTGTGGTAGAAGTCTTGGAAAGTCCACCAACAATCAGAGGAGGTCTGGGAACCACTCCCTCTATGGTCAAAACATGGCTATTAGTGTCATTGAGCAATTGTTGCTGAACTGAAACTTGTTGATGATTTCCCTCACAATGCTAAAGGGAGGGAAAGCATACACATCCAGAGGGTCCGGGACTGGAGAGCAAACGGGTCTATCGACAGCTTCCCCCACCGCTTCCACAGGTTGGTGCACACCTATGGATTCAGTGTCCATTCTGTCAGCATCACCTGTTTACAAGGACTCAATTCATCTGCAAGAACATTAAATTTGCCCTGAATAAAGCAGGTGACTAGTTGCACGCAGTAAATTGATGCCCATCAGATGGAGCCACTTTGCCAATGGGGCTAGTACTCTTATGAAAACCTGTGGGGCTGTGGAGACCAAGAAACAAGACCCGAAATTGGAGGACTGCCCTGGAACACAAACCTGAAGATATTTTCTGGAATCCTGATAAACTGGAATGTAAAATAAGTGTCCTCCATATCTATCGTCACCATCCAAATCCCTCTGTTGGATGCTAGGATAGAACTGACTGATGTTTCCATCCTGAATTTTGTTTTCATGAAAAAATTCAGGTTAGTACTTTCATCCAGGACAGGCTCCAACAAGTCAGATATAGAATTTCTCTGAGTGTATGTCTCCCACAACTTTTATTGCCCTTTTCTTAAAAGAGAGCACACTTACTTTGAGAAGGCTGAAAACCTCTGAGAGCCTATTGAGTAGGCACACAACCTGATGGGCGCTAACACTAAGGGAGGTTTCGTGTGAAAGGGAATGGAATACCCCTCTTGAAGGACCTCTAACATCCATGGCTATGCCTTCGTTGCTTCCCATTTCCTCCAGAAATGAAGAAGCATGGCTCCTACTGGAACAGAGGACTGAATCCTCACTCGGTAGAGGTGGATATGGAGGAGGATTTCTTGAGTGGACTGATGTCTGGATTTTCCCCAACGAAAGGGCCACTGCTTCAAATGAGAAACTGCACTGGGGTAAAGGATACTTCAGGTGTACAGCTTGGCTGCTTAGGGCACTTGGTAGATGTTCCAGAGTTGCACAAAGGAACACACTACCTCGGTCCATAGGTGAGAAGAGAAGACCTCTGCGAGGGAGTTACTCCATTGGTGGTAAATGGACGAAAAAAGAGAAGCAAGTTCCTTTGATCCTTTGTGTACTGCTTTAACTGCACAAGACAGAACACCTAACCAGTCAACAGCGAAGTACAATCCTTAATCTTCTTCATCAGTGCCCCTACTGTCTAGTCAAGACAACTCAAAATCTAAAACATCTTGAACAAATCCTTAATCAAATAGTCTAACTCAGAAGACGAGAAGAATATCTTAGCCAAAGAGAACGCTGATCTCTTGAAGAGTTAATCAAGCCAGAAAAATCCCTTTGGGAGGAGACAAACTCCCAAGGAAGGAGCTTCCCTGATAGAGTAATAGACATACCTCCTCTTTGTCAAATGAGAAGGGGGAGCAGAAAAGGTGGCTTTCCTGAGATCCCTCGTGTCTGGTAGCCAACTCACAATACCAGAAAGTTCCTTCTCCGATGAACAGGTAGTCTAGAGGTGCCTGAAGGTTCCCTCATTGTAAAAACAGAACCAGGCAAAGAGGGAGCCAAAAGGGAGAAAAATGCCAGATAGAAGAACATAAAATACTTCAGTAATGAAGCATAAGTCAACATAGGTTGCTCCTGCTCTACATCTTCATCTGAAGAAATTGATGACGGCATTACGTTTGGCTGCTCTTGTCCTGCAGCTGAAGGCTTCTTCAACAAGTCTAAAATGTTAGCCAGACGTTGCAGTATTGGGTCCAAAGCAGAGCCCTACACCACAGGTATGTTTACACTCGACGAATCCGGCTGAACGAGCCACATATGGCAGGCTGAACGAGCCACATATGGCAAGCTGCACGAGGCAAATTGGCAGATCGAGGTGCCAAAGAAGTTGTAGGATGAGACAAAGAAGAGCAAGCAGAAACAGGAGAATTTAACAAAAAAAAAAACAACAACAGGCTCGGAGCGCTCAGCTCGTACTATGTGCTCAACTGCCCCCATAGCTCTGGATCTATCATACCTACAACACTGACTGGGTGCTAGACTGATGTAGAGTGCCCACCATCACACACTACACATTCGTCATCCACTGCACACGTAACCAACACTGAATGTTTGATGCTAGCCAAATACCTGGCGCCAGCCAACTGTCTGACGTCAGCTGATTGCATAAAACCTCCATCTGGGCACTCGACTAACACTGTATGATTACTCACTGAATGCTCAACTGTTACTGGGTGCTTGGGAACTCTTAGCAAATGAGCACTTTGGAACGAAGCGCTTAGGAGAAGTGTGGGCTGTGGTCTATGTTTCCGGCACATTTACGAGCAATCGGGGGGAGTGCGCTCAGGAAGAACAACACCAGGATAAGTATAGGTAGAACAGGCAGAGGACTCAATAACACGTCCACTCTAGATGAAGGCTAAAAGTTGAATGACGATGCAACTTAACACTTCCCACTGGTAGTGCAGCTACCAAACAACCTTGTTGTGTAGAATAGCCTGCTCCAGCTCACACTGAAGGTAATTCCTATGTAAAGACCGACGGTTTGTATTTGTGTAGGAACAAATAATAGAGTGCTACTGCGACTTTTTAATCTTAAGCTGCCGTGAAAGTTAGGAATTACTTGTTAAGTTATTTATAAAAATGCCTTTCTCTGGTGTAGAAGACACTTGACTACACATCCTGGAATAAGGTTGCAGGTAAACATTAAATGATAACTTTAAAATTTTACTATCAGACTGAATATAGACTTGAGCTACAAGAAATACTTTATATCATACTTCTGTCACATACAAGAGGCACTTTTCTTCAGTACTCACAAACAAAAATAAGAAGTTAATAGTCTTAATACAGGTAGAAATATTCATTTCCTACCTTATACACGATTAAAAAAATATTATGGAATAGCCAAAATTTAAAGTGAGTTACTTTGCAGTTTCTAATATTGTCACATAAGTGCCCATACTTAACTGAATTACAATGCAGTAGTATATGAAAAAAAAATAAAATACAGAACATGCTCTGTACCTTATGATTATGAAGTCAGCATTCCTCTTTTTGTCCTACATATGAGTAATATTCACTTTTCAACAGCTGCTTCATCAAAACATTTTCAACATACAATTTATCTGGGGTGAATAAACTATTATTTACTCAACTGAATTAATTATAGTTGCTAAATATGGTACAGTAATGACCATATTCGTAATTCAGAGGGGTATATTTTTCATATCCGAGTCAGCAAACAAAAGCAGTGCTTTTAACTCGGATAGTAATTTCAACTTTGGTAGAGTATGATAAAACATCTGGAACAGGTTATGTGAAACAATGAATGCTGTACCAATAAAAAATCCTGGAGGTCTTACAATTAAATTTTGACAAAATATATATAAAGCTAATATGGCCAAAGAAAAAAATCACACACACAATCAGCAAAATATCAGCAGGCCAATATTACAATTCATTGTGACCTTTCATTCAAAACTCTAAAAAAATGTCTAAACACTGGAAAATAAAGGTCCTCCAGAATTGACAGAACTCTTATTGTCTGCAGAGTAATAACAAAATCACAGCTAATAATATCACACATTATTCCAATCTATCTGAGGCAGAACAGTTACATAATGGGCCAATTACCTTCAAAACATACAAAAAGTTATAATTTTCCCTGAATGAGAAATCCGAACATCTGTTCCCAACATATAATCTACTAAAAAAAACACATCCAATCATAAACAGTTGAAATTCTGTAGTATTCAATAAATATTAATAATCAATTTTAAATACAGTAGGTAAAAAGAGAATTAACACTAATGATGATATAAAAAGATAAATATAAAAATGAGCCACTTTGCAAATAAGATACACAACAATTAATCCAAAGATGATGGAGATTATGCACCGTACTGTACAAATGGTTTCCAACTAACTTCAATTTTAATTTATGCTTAATCAATAGGTAAGCAATCCTCTGTGCGACAGAATCACAAGCTAAAAAAACAAAACTCTCAAAATGCATGTACTCACCATATACTTGACACACTCAGGGTATTTAAAATCTCCATCAATGATCAAATGTAAGTCAGATACTTCAAGGTCTACATTTCTGTTAACTCAACTTTCATGCTAGGATACTGATGTTGGTGTCATTATGAAGCCAAACAGCTGTACCAGTATGAAGCCAAACACCTGTACCATACTGTAGTATCTACAAAGGCCAAAGCAACAAATAGTTAGAATAATAATTTCAACTTGGCTGGAAACAGATATTTCTTTACCATAACAAATCAGCTAGTAACAAAACTCCTTTTTTTGCACTACACAAAACTGACATAATAGCCTTTCCAGTGATGTACAGAAAATAAACTAACAATTTTCATGATTATTTAAAGTGGTGCGCTTCTCCTATTCTGGCCAGATAAAATTGAACAATCCCCTAACATCAACCAAATAATTCCAGTTTACAAAAGTTTCTATAATGCAGTAATGTTATTTGATTCATCACTGGATTCTCAAAAGGTTAAGAAGCAAAAGGAAGTAATATATATTAAATGCTTATGGAAGTAATATATGGTAAGTGCTTTTAATGACAAACTGCAGCAGTGGGTTCTTCAAAGCACATACACTGTATAGTGTGGATATGGTACAATACAGTACCTGACAATTCTAGGTGCCCATTTACCTTACTCCATATTATATATACCCACCACTGTTACTCACATGACTAATTTATTTTTTCATTTGTCTGAAATATAGATTATAACAAAAAGTAACAGAATTCTTGGGTACAGAGTGAAGTGGTTCCATTACATTATTCTTGGCTACTTGAAAATACTTGAGCCTAATTGATGTGCATACCAAAAATGTTCTCAAACCCAGGAACCTGTTTTCTAACAAGCAACTGGAAGTATATCTAATAAAATGAATTAGCATAAATTTTGTATTTGAGTTCAAATAAAAGGCTAGTGACAGAAAAATGTATTAATGAAAAGCAATAAACAAAAAGCAAAATGCACCTTGTAGAGTATAACAGCATACAGAACTGCAGATGACAAGATTATGAATTTTCAATTATTATGGTGATATAAATCATAGCTGGCAGAAGCTCTGCACTGTATTGACACAATAGAACAAATTACAATGAAGGTAATATTAAGTTAGTATATTCAGAATACTACAGAAGAAAACTTTCAATACCTACTCCTCGAAACCTTTCATGACAGAAAGCTAAATTCAGAAACACCTGGTTATGCTACCTACAGTGATATGTATAATTATCCAGATATACTTCTGACTTTGGTAGAAAACAGGTTTTATATTTCACACACAAATTACTAATTTTAATTAGGCTGTAAAGACTAGTATAATATGGCGTAATTACAAATTCAAGTTATCAATGGTCAAAGGACATCTAATAGTCTTCTCAGGTGTGTATCACAACAGTGGAAGGACTCTCGAAGACTACAAAGGACATAGCCTAGGAATATCTAATCTAGGAAAGTCATATGCCAAATATGGTCATATTCTATGTTGACAAATTTCTTTTATTCAAAAAATGAGCTGGGAGAGGAAAGGGGATAATGGGCAAGTAGAAGTAAGAGAATTAAGTTCTTTTTTCTAATCAAGCCATTACCACCTGAAACACAGCATATTTTTCTACTTCAGATTTCATGAAAAAAAACAACTATGTCAGCAACCTCTGTATCATAGCCCCTATTATCATGAGATAGCAAAGGAGTACAGCAAATAACTGAGGGGATTTTTCAATTTATAAAATCTTCATACCAGTTCCATCACCAAATACATGACACAAAAAGAATACTTCAATTTGGTGAAGATCTACGAGCCAAGGCTGGCAGAAAATAAAATACTGTAGTACTGTGAGGTAGGGGTTTGTACTTTCTATGAACACAAAAATCTACTAAACAAAAATATCCTTCAGACCTAGATAACATAAACCATAAAGGTACAAGGACAATTTGCAAACTAACATTTAAGAAAAGTCTCAAACTTGTATGTTCTCGTTGATTATGAAACAGGTCAAATGAAAAAAATTCTGAAGACTTGTTCATGATTATTAATACCATTACAGACATGTCAATTCAACAGAATATGGGAAGAGCGTGATACCAAAGATCAAATCTGCATAATTAAATTTATTCTACTCATGCATGCCAAAGGATAACAATACATGAGTAGAAGGAGAAAAAAAAAAAAAAAAAAGTATGTAATACAAACCAACAATAAAAATCTCCAACTATGGTAAATGTACTTTAGTGTTGAACATTACTTTAATGTTGATAGTTGATTGCTATTTTCACACCTAAAATATCCAAATTAGCCAGCACTTGGGGAAATGGAAATCTTTTTGAGGCTTACCGAAACAAAACGTTGAAAGTAATTCATTCAGTGGTTAACGTAGTATTACTTAACTGTTGTGAAAATGTCTACATTTTTTTTTAAAGGGAAGAGGACAATGCTGTGAAATTGTGTATCACTTAAGAACTAATTCCCAAAATATTACTCATAATTTTGGACATGTACTTCTAGAAATAATAAACAAAGAAAAATCCATTCTGCAGTTTTTATTTGAACTGAAGAGCAAGTTATTTTATCTTGCTCGTCTTATTGGGGGAGGGTTACTAAAGTGACATACACACAAGGCACCTTTAAATATTCGTTCCTTCATAACGGCCTTGTTGTCTTATATAATATACTCCCAAATTAATAATCCATTGCTGTAGAGAGAGAGAGAGAGAGAAGAGGATACATACCGGTATTTAGAAATGAAAACAATGGCATTGCTTGAATGATCCTGGTAATTCATTATATCATAATCAACCTTTCCAATGGAATCATCACCTTATACACTGCATGCAAAACACTGGTCAGATTTATGACACATAGCTCACAGTAATATGAACTGGAGTTGCTACATTTTACATATTAAATCAACCAAGAATAGAGCTCCATCTCAAGCTGAAGAATACCGGCACTCTGTAGATACACAAGACTTAAATTACACCATGCTCATTTTCTTTTACGTAAAATTTCAAAGATCTGGATCCTAAAATGATTAAGACAAAATTTGATGCTTCTTACATGAAAACAAAATATAATTAAGTAAAGAGTTTGAGAAGAGGTAAGAACTATACGTATGCCAAACATTAACTAAAAACAATTATAAAACTTTTTACTGTATTTTCTGTTAAAAATTTAAAGTAATATTAATCATAATAAATACGTATGAAGTAAAAACTTGGGTACTTTAATATGTAAAATGAAGTAGTTAATAGAGTATAATCAGCTGTGAATTAATAGGAAAATAATGTAACTCTCATTTTAACAAAATGTGAGAGAATGAGGAACAAAGAAATGTGAAGAAAATTTTTCCCTAGTAACCCTCACTCTTTCTAATAAACTAAATGGTTCTACCTATATTACTTTTAAATAAAAATATACCACAGCACTTTTAAAATAATTTCATCACAGGCATTTGATCTCTTCTCTCTAGTAATAATTTTGAATAAAAAGCTCCTGTTATCTTTTATCTGAAGGGTAAATTTATGTCCTATGAGTATATCACAGACTAGCAAGCCCAAGTAGTCCATATCTTTGAAATTTCACTGTATTTATAGCATAAAAATTAAGATCCTAACTATCAGTGGGAATCTATTCTTTAAAAGGTACTGATGATACATTGTACATGGTACCTCTGCTCATGAGCAGTTCTGTTCACAAACAAATCAGATTACTAACAACATGTTAAAAAAATTTTTGTTGAGGTTCGTGAACCATGCTTCAAGCCACAAACACACAAACATCCCCAGAAAGGGCTCATTGGATGCACCTAACGCTTTTTAAAATGTTTTTTGACTGTTACTCAGTCTTTTTAATGTTAATTATTTACTCTTTTACTGAAAAAATAGTATACGTACTGAAAAAGGAATATCGTATTACTTGTTGTGTAAATGCATACAGCCAGAAAAAGCCAATTTGCTATGAACAACCGAATCTGATAACAGCAGCGGTTTGCTTGCATTTCAACCATCGTACAATAGTAAAAAATTACCATAGTTATGTTACAAATGGCTTTAAGTACAGGCAGTCCCCGGGTTACGATGGGCTCAGCTTACGACGTTACGAGGCTAAGGCCCTTTTCAATTATATTCATCAGAAACTATTTCCAGGGTTACGACACGTTCCAGGGTTACGACACATTCCAGGGTTACGACGCCTACAACGCTCATCTGGCAAAATAAATATGACACCAAAAATGCAAAATAATCAATATTTGAAGTTTTTTTTTTGGATGAAAAATGCAATAAGAATGCAGTTAACATAGTTTTGAATGCAACCAAAGCATTAAAAGTAAGGTTTTCTTAGGATTTTTGACGATGTTCCGGCTTACAACAATTTTCAGCTTACAACACGCCTCAAGAAGGGAACCCCCGTCGTAACCTGGGGACTGCCTGTAGAATAAGACATATTTTTACATTACTATATCCTTATGCAATATGGAGAAAAGATTGGCAAGGGCATACACTGCTAAATTTAAGCTGCAAGTTGCTGCTGAAGCTGAGGAAAGAATGTTCATCTGCTAACGACTATTATCGTGCATTGGCAACATGAATGACTCCTATAAACCTTGGTATAGTACCATCAAACTCAATAGTAAACAAACTTTGAGAAAAACGTGTTTTAACCAAAACTATTTGGTATGAAATAAAACATTTTATTGTTTTCACTCCATTTAAAGATAAATCTGTAAAGCTTATAGTGAAAATATTGAATGCAATCTGTTGATTTTTTTTCACGCAATAAACATGCTCTCAGTGCCATCTACTAACGAACAAATCACTAAATTTTGTTCACAACATTACGGATTCAAGTGATATTTCGACTTGAAAACACTGTATGACGTAAAATAACCTTGTCCCATATCAATAGAGTATCTAGAGATTCATTTATGCAAACTTTCAGAAGCAAGAAAATTGCTCTGATTCCTGAGTTCAATACAGCAAAATAAAATTAACTCGCAATCACCCTCAGCTGATTTCCAAACCAAAACACTGGTTGCTGTTTATATTTTAATATACAATAGTAATAGGAAAATATGTATGTACAATATTATTGGATGCAGTGAAGTAAAGCATAACTTTGTGCCAGAAAACCATAAAAAAAATGGGAAGACAATACGTAAAGTGTTTCCGAGGTCTGAACAAATTCTTTGTTTTTACATTATTTTAAATGGGGATAGTTGATTCAGGTTATGAATTTTTTTGAGTCACGAACAGCATCCTCGAACGAATTAAGTTCGTGAACAGAGGTACCACTGTACTTTAACAGGACTGAAAAGTTTTAAGTTACATAGCTTTCAAAGGAAAAGTAACATTTAGCTGTTCATGCCATGAAAAGATAGTAACTGCACTTATACTGTTTAACTATAAAACATTTTCAGAGGTATATTAACTGCAAATATCAGTCACCTATTTCTTGAAGATTTTTTTTTTTATCTTACACTTGGTACATGGAGCATTACATACTCCCAAGTTATTTTTCAATAAAACAGGTTTTGACTTAGGAAAAACCTATTTTTGATCGCCTCTGTGTTTTCAAAGAATTTACTCTTATTTTCCTGCCAGGGGCTCTGTAAGACAGATTAACTAATACCAAAGAATTCTCTCATAGTTGGTCTTGGCCAGTATAGTGCCTGTTGACACAGTGACGGTCTTAGCTAGGATAGTGCCTGGTGACACACTAACAGTATAAAAGGACTCAAGGTAGGAGGGCTCTCTGCCCTGCCTGCTGCAACTGCCTCAGTTTTTTCCTGCACATTTTCAAACAGACAAAAATGAGGGCACTAGTCAGATACGTTCACCAGTACCACAGACTCCCATGCCTTTTCACCCCTTACACAGCTAAAATAGGTTTTTCCTATATCAAAACCTATTTTTTGATAGCATAGCTATAAAAGTGACAGGTGACAAAATGGCCTTGCTCCTAATAAAAAAAAATACCAATGAAAAAACTGTCATGGTACAGTTAAAGAAGTCACACCAACCTAGTTTTATACACAATAACCATTATGGATTAACATTACAGAAGGATAAGAAAAAAGCCAATATATTAAAAGTGTTACCCAAGTTGTTTTATAGTGACCTACCTAACTGTAAGGTTAGGGTGCAGGATTGTTGCTCACCCCTAGCAATATCTCGGAATTACCATGACAAGAAGGATGCTGTTCACTTTCTGCCACGGCACCTACACTGCAAACTGACACACACACACTGGTCAAATCTGTCCAATCTCTTGACAGTAATTTTTTAAGAACACAATCTCTGATAACCATGCTGTAAACTAGACTTCTTCAAAAGAAACATTTCCAAAGATAGCAAGCAATGAGCTAACCTTCTGGGAATTGTGCAATTATAATTCTCAGTCCATGTAGGGAGAGTGACTTGTTTGTGATAAGAATTAAGAAAAGAGGACCAACTGCAAATTCTTATCAACAAGGCACTAAAAATCTGTCAAAAAAATTAACAACATAACTTGGTGTGTAACAATGGCAGACCTAAAAGTATTGGCAAACATGGCCAACTCACACACTGTTGCCACATCTGTGTGAGAAGGGTGACTGGGAAGACTAAGGTTGTTGTCACTGTCAGCAGAGAAAAGAACACTCCTGCCATGAGTTCTTTAATATTCTATCACTGCGTCAACATGTAACATTCCGGCTAAGACCAATTATGAGGTAATTTTCTGATACTGGTTTGTCTATTAGTGGGATCATTAGAGTAACTGTTTGGAGGATTCACAGTGGATACTGTACCACAAAAACATTTTAGTCCTTTTCTGCATCAAAAAATATGAAAAGCATATGATTTCTAATGGAAACCATATTCCCTTAAGATAATATTGCACTTTACACAGTAAAAATTTGATTCTACTGCTAATCACACATGGTGATCTGCATTATATAAGTGAAAAACCATGTACAACAAATTACAAGCATTCAAATATTATATACCTTAGCCCTCCACAAAAACATAAATATGTAATTATATATATATTTAATATTGTACAATACTGCTAACATAATAGTCTTAAAGACAGAAGCCAAAACATACAAAAATTTCAAATGCTTGCTGTTTCATAAGTTTTCTTATTTAATAGAAAAAACACAAATTTTCATATATTCAAACCATTAAAAATATCAAAAACAAAGTTATTAAAACCATCCAGCATTCAAACAAAACACATTAGTAAACAAGTTTGTAAACTTTGGTATAACATATCCAATAGATGAATATTCATCAAGATTCAGCATTCTTCCCATTTTTAATTGTCGATTGGTATCCACCAGAATTTCTATTACGGTTGGCATTATTTGCATTTTGTTGTCCTTGTGCAGTGTTTGAACCTACTGGACTAGAATGATGATTAGCATTATTAGAAAAGGAGTTACCAATATTTGCATTCTGGGGACTTGAAGTTGCCAGTGGACTGGTAACATTTAATGGGTCACCTGAACGACTTGAGATATTTTCACTTGCTCCTGTATTTAGGTTTGAGTGATTGGCATGGTCACTGATTCTCTGAGTAGATGGTTGATTAGATGACACTTGATGATTGGCTGATTTCCGCTCGTTGCTGCTTGTCTTGCGGTCACTACTTGTGTTAGTGTGCAGCCTCTCTATGCTTTCTGAGAGTTGAGCTAGTTTCTCCATGAGTGTTCTCATGTTTTCATGTGATGTTTTCAGTCCTTCTTCAGATAAAGGTGGATGTAGATCCTGAATAAAAAAAAAAAAAGGCAAATAAGTGTTACCTAGCACAATACATGTACCACAGTTGTAAAAATGTCTTTTCTGCCTATGATACTTAAAAAGGAACCTAATAAATAATGCCAATTCAACTGTCAGTTACTGTATTTTAAATAACCAGTGGTTTCAAGTATGTTAATGTGCCCTGGGGGATACATGAATACACATATGCTGCACTATAAAAGACACAACGTAAATGTGTAATGTCCATCTGCGACCATGAGTAGGGTCTCATGTACCGGTGTATACAAAAAAATCTAATTTTTCATGCATTCTCATCATTTATAGTAGCCCATGTACATAAAAGGTTTTAGAGATTCCCAGATAAGTACTATGTTCTTTAATTTACACAAAAGAAAACAAATGATAAATTTGCATGTCTGTGGAACATAGGGCCCAGCATTAGCATCCATAATGCTCTGAGGAAGATTGTTTTACAATAAAGGATACAACAGACCTTTGTAATTTACAATATAAGTGCTACAGCATTATACCACCAAAGAATTTGGATTATAGTACTCTGCAACATGAGAAGCATTTGCTGACTACCTACAAATTGAGGAACTAATGGAAATAGAAACCAAAATCAGACAACTATCCTTTTGGCCTTCACTATTTTATCAAACTTGGCTCTTCAACACTGAAGAACAAGAGGCTCCCAAGATCCATTCTTGCCAATTTGCCAAGATTAGAGCTTCTGTGGGAAATGTTCCAGTTTCAGTCTCCCTCACTGTTAAGTTCATCAAAGAATAAGAATAATAGGCTGACACCCGGTGAGACAAATACGTATGCCAAACGGATGATGAAGCACCTGAGAAACACAGCTCTGGATAGGATAAAACTTCCATAACTACTGATCTATAAGTGTGACGAGACGAGATATACGGTAACCATCTGTTTATCATATCCCCTTATATGAAAGCGTCTGCCTCTTATCCTCATCTTCGCGTCCATGAGGATGTCAAAAGATTGTACTGGCCAAAAATAAGCTGAATATCAGGTTGGTCAGATCATTCTGGGTTTATATGGCAGAAACTTCCTTAGGTTTCAGCTGCCTATCTATTCTAAAGATGCTACATACCCAATCTAGCACCTTAAAGGAGGCGACCTTGTCCTTTATGGTCATGACTGTTATAATGAGAAAACTGATGTAAGGACAAACTAAGCAGAGTAAGTAATGAAATAAGGATAAAAAACCAAATACTGTCTGAAAATTATGCAGAGCTAATAACAGTACCACACCCAAAAATAACAAATTTTTACTCAATTATGTAAAATACTGTAGTAGTACGTATCTAGAACATTACAAATCCATAAATTTGGGTTGTATATCAGTAATGATTCTGTGGTGAAATGGACATCTAGCTATATACCATCAGGTTCTGTACAACTCAAGATTCTGGTTAAACAAGTCATTACTGGCTGGTGTTACCCTAACTTCCAATATTGATGATGCTCTGTCAGCTTGATCATACATACTTGGTTGATACCTTCTACATGAGCTGCCTCTACCAGCCTACTGAAGAGGGTTATCTGGTGTTGGAAGCTGTCATGTCTATTCCCTTACATTTAAAGAAAGCAAAGTTGTCCTACAGACAAGTTCTCTCCCTCTAAGGTCTTGCAGATTGTTTTACCTTAACCATCCCTTGTTGACAGAGCACACAATTCTCAATGCTTGTTTGAAAAATGCTTGCATACCTAAGTCATGTAAGAGTACTCAAGAACTGAACTTCAGGAGGCAGCGGCTAGCATCAAAATCAAGCAGTTACTTTGAATTGTTTTAATGGTAATGCTGCAGTACTATTTGTCCATTAACCTCCTACCTTTCTTCACTATTATCTCCTAAATAGCATCTGTGGATGCATATGCCATTTACATACATTAAGCTTCACAGAGAGCCTCAAAAGTCTTTAGTAGTGAATCACACCGAGGGTTGCTACCATCAGAGGTAGGTACTACACTGTTATTTCAACATAATGTATACCATTTGTTACAGGCACTATCATTTCTCCTGGTCAAAAGTAAGAGACAAAACCATGTCAAAAGGCTTTATTCAAAGGTCAGATTTAGATTCTGGGCATTAAACTGGGCTGGGCACAAGTAATAAAATGAGAATTGTCAATGACCAATTATTCATCAAGTTCAAGGTTGGTCCCATTATAAACCTAAACTTGAAGTAGGATGATCAACATTAAAAACACCTAAGAGGAAACTGAAACACAAAAGTAAACTGGCATTTCACATTAAAGCAATTCACATCTTTCAATTACACAAATAAGAGAACAAATCAGCAGATATAACAACAGAAAAGATTCCTTAACAGTTTGATAAACTAAATCAAAGTCCACTCTTCACCCAATGTACGCATGCATTGCTAGATATCACAAGATTCCTTGCTTTTGTCTGTTTCTTAACCGGATCCAGCTAGGCGCTATAAATTATCCTATTGTTAAGACTGAAGGTTTGTTCGCGTATGAACAACTATACTTTCACTGTCTTTTCAGTAAGAACCTAGAGAATCTCTCCTACAGATCCAGTCAGTGTTTCAATAAGAAGAAGGCTGTGTTTGCAAAAGTGCCATCTAAAGAGCAGACATTAAATGCAACATGCAAATATGCTTAAGTGTCAATTTTAGCATAAATGAAAAATAGCACTTGGCTTTTCATCAATTTCAAAGTTTACAATAAAATTAATCACAGACACGCTTGTCATTCAGACAAGGTTAGAAAGCCTTGTCAAGAAGGCTCTTGAAATTACTTACAATACAAAAATAGTCATTGAAGTTTCATTCACTCAGAAATTAAAACAAAGAAAATGTCCTGACATGTACTTTAAGAATAATTACAAAGCAAGGAAACAAAAAAATAAATGGATAACCCACAAACAAAGTGAAAGCCTTACGAAAGAACTCAGTATTATCTTATAAGAAGACCACAGCAAACCACCTCACTCATAAAATACATAATTGCTACTAAGGTATATATAAGGTCTGTTTATATATAAATGAATGCTGTTAACTGAATCAGTTCTTATCCAACTTACCTGTTCAGCACCTACATCAAAATGAAGTCGTGCCAGTCTTTCTTGTTGCTCTCTTATGGCTTCCATCTGTCGAAGTCTTGAATCCTTACCTGTTATAAGATACAATAGCATATATTATAATAGATATTATATTATATATAGATATTATATATATATTATTATATATATATATATAATATAGATATATATATGATATATATATAGATATATAGATATAGATAGATATATATATATATATATATATTATATATATATAGTATATATATATTATATATATATAAGATATATTATATATATATATATATATATATATATATATATATATATATATCTATATATCTATATATATATCTATATATATATCATATCTATATATATATTATATATATATATATATATATAATAATATATATATATTATATATATATATTATATATATATATATATATATATAAATTAATGGGCAAATTTCACACATCAACCCCTGTGAGGGATCACCTGTAAAGCCAAAGGAAGAGTACTGTACTGTATTCACTTTAAAAAAAAAAATAACACAATACAATTTTCTGTTGAATCTTTAGACAAGAGAAGTATAAAATCTCACCAAAGGCACGTAGGTTTCCTGCTTGAAAATCTTCCATCAGCTGAAGAAGACCTTGCTCTATTTGCCGAACATCCGCAACATCTGTGAGGAAGGTGTGATGCTGGGTTGGTCGATCCATTTGCCGTGAATCTATGCCCTCCCTGATTCTAGGCCCAGACCGTATTCCTGCTCTACCCAGCCACCCTTTGGGACCTGTACTCAACCGACTACTAAAAGAAGACATCGCAACCCCTTGGCCAGATAACAAGCCACCTTTACCTACTGGATTTGATGATGACCCTCTGGCCAATGGTTTTAAACTGGCATCTCTCTCACTCAATTTTCTTGCCATTCCCCTTGCTGTATGAGACACTGATGAGGGTTTTGAGCCTCCACCAGAGTCTGTCTTTTTAAGGCTTGATTTTGATGAAGGGAGGCCTTTACCGCCAATGCTGAGGACAAGGCTGCCTGGCCGTGATTTTTCTGAATGTCTGGGAGCATCTACTTATTGTGAAGAGTAGACAATGGTGCAGGGTAGGCGCAGGATATACAGTTACATGCAGGGCAAAGTGGGTAAACAATGAGTCAGTAAAAGCAATGAGAGACAAATAACTAAAACAAAGCTTAAGCATAAAACATATTTTGTGGCTTGCAAATGTGTATCTAGTTAGAAATTAGCCCAGCTCTTAACAAATGTTACGAATGATATGTACAAGACTTAGTGATTATCAGTGTGATATAATATACCTAAGAGTAAAGAAATATTCAAAATTTTTAACTGATTCCAAGTACGTCTTCACCTAATAATTCGAATATAAAAATATTTGAGTACTGCAAATAGTACAAGATGGAAGAACAAGTAACTATCCACATTACAAAGTTTAGCTCTGTTCCTGTAAATCAATATAAGGTATAGCAATGCAGCTACCTGTGAGCAGACCAAATTATTAGCTCAACATTAAAAATAGTATAGTATTAACCAGCATTGACCTGGGTTTCTGGAAATTAGCAGATTTACACACTTCTGATATCCCTGGTATATGTTAATAAATAATATAAATAAACCTGCAGGATTTATGAGTGATGACTATTTGACAAAGTTAATGCTCATAGGTAATACGGATTAATTTAATATACCTTTCCCCTTAAAAGCCACAAATATAAACTAAACATAAGTAAGAATACATATACAATTCCTGTAAAAAAAAAAAAAAAAAGTCTGCTACATTTTATTAGTGTATAAATGCATCTGCTTATTCATGTTAATGTTACTATTATACAGGCAATCATTCAATTACTGCATGGTTCCATATCTTGTTTTGGAAGCTATATTGGTCAAAGATAATTTCTTGGCAAAAATGGGGGTTTCATTAACATTCCAAGTTTAGCAATAATGACAATCAAAATTTACTAGTTATTCCAGTTAAACTGTTAAAAAATAGACAGTAAATTCAAAAACTTTAAAGGATGTTATTGCCATATGAAAACTGAAGAATACCCCCAATCCATTTGCTTATGATTGAATGACTTGCATCTAAATATGATTTTAAAGGGTGGACTGCATCTAGTTTTCAATAAGCTTTGAGAATATTTTGTGCACACAGAAAGGGCCATCACCTCTTATTAGCAAGATCACCATTGTTCTGATAGGAAGGGCTTGAATATAACATCAGGAAGCTTTGTGAACATTCCAGAAAAGGCATTAGCAGTTAAGCTGTTGGATCTTTCATCCAATTTTATGTATGACTTGAGTTGGGCTAGCTGCATATTTATTTCATGCTTCCACTTGACCTTGTGACAAGACTTACCTTAAGACTAGGTTTATCATGCACCCAGAGGTGTTTTGCTTGAATTGCACTTAATATCAGTCAGCAATAACAGTCACAAATCTGGATACTAGTGCTATCTTCTTGAACAGCTACTCTAATATCTTTTCATAATCAACTTTTAACCCAACAATTACTATGGGGCTGTAATACTACTCTACTTTTAAAGTGTCATGCATCAATTAATTAGTTTTCTGACTTACGTTGTTAAGTATGATTTATGAATATTTAACTTTGTCATTATTTTTTCTAATCTTACATTTTGCATACAGGCAATGGCACTCAATTTTGTGGAAGTTATTTTTGCAGGTATATGACATTTTAAGCTTCCTCTACATAAATTTTGTCTATGAATGATCAAAATGAACAACTTATATCTAATTTTCCATGGCTCACTGGCATTTTATCTACCAGGAAGGGATGATCAATCTTGTGATATTTTAACATTCATTAAAATAACATCTCATAGTACTTGCAGCTTTGCTATTTTCTAACTCTTCCTTGGTTTACAATTGACTTGACTACCCCTAACATTCCTGTTCTTTCAGTTAAGCAACAGACCTTGACCATGCCAGGAACTCCACAATTAGCAAATCAGTAATATAAAAGTGTCATATCTGATTATAGTATGTTTGAGGGCTGTTTAACAGCAAATGATCATTACTGATTGAGGGATATGTAACCCAACCTTTTTTATGCACTATAGTACATGAGGTGTTAGTCCCATCGTAACTTGGCACTTACAACAAGGATCAGGTATTCACCAAACAAAACAAATATGCTCAAACATAAACGCAAAAGAAATAGATCTACAGAAAGAAGCAATTCCTTTTTATTATCATTAGATTTACTGTAATTCTTTCTATTCCTGGTAAGACAGACCAGCACTACTTGCAATCACTGAATTTTACATTTTCATGTTATTGTTTCCTGAGCTTACTTCTAACTACACATTGTTTCCTGCTCTTCCTACATAAACAGTAATAGAAGATAATATTTTTAGTTACACAATGGTCTATGCCACATGCTACAGTTATCCCTTTGTCTGGTGACCTGTTAACATCCAAGATCTAAATTCCTTAACTGATAAGAGAAGTATCTTAAAAGTTATCTATAATCTTTCCTAAAAAGCTTACCTCTCAGCTTCCTATACAATAAATCATATAACCTCAAGTACTTTGCCTAATATGATATGCAATATTACAAATACTACCACTGCATCCTTCACTAGTCCCTATAACATTACCACCACCACTAGTACAATGACCTCAAATCTGTTTCATGAAAAAACATTACGTACTTATGATAACCCATAGATCGAGCAAGAAATTGATCAAACACTAAAATCCTTCTACAGAAGAGGGAGATTATAGCAGTCACCACTGCATATGAAGAAAAATCTTCTGGTCGCCAGACGTAGCAGTGATTATAGTATTCACATGTTTGCAGTGGCAAGCAGTGTTAATCGTATGGTCAATGCTGGTCTACATTTTCTTCCCTTAAGGGTAGGCTCCACTTTGGGGGGTGCCGATCGTAAAAAATATTTGCCAAAAATACACTAATCAAGACAGGCTAATGAAATTTTCAGGCATTATTAGCACTATAATAATGCATATTCTCTGTGAGTTTTATCATCCTACAGGGAAAATTAATGATTTTATGAAAAAAAATGTGAAAAAACGGAAATTTCCGGCCCCTCGTACTGAAGGTTATTTGGTGATTGGTGAGAAACTACAGTCTTGAATAGAAATTCGGTCTGACAGAATGTTGCTATATCCACCTGGAACATGCACAAAAAAAATTATCAAAATAGAACAGTAAATAAGCACGTAATAACAAAAAAAGAGCAACAACTTTGTAAGTTCAGCGAAAGCCCCGCCGAAATAGCAGACTATAGCTAGGAAGAAATATTCAGGAAAAATTCAAATCTCGATTTAGGGACAAAACCTTTGGAGAGTTTGTAGTTATTATGTCACTTGATAGCCTAAAACATCTAAAATTATATTATTTAGGACAATCAAAGAAAACCCACCTCCAAAAAAAAAAAAAAAAAAAAAAAAAAAAAAAAAAAAAAAAAAGGGTGGTGGTTTTTTCTTTGATTGTCCTAAATAATATAATTTTTAGATGTTTTAGGCTATCAAGTGACATGTTAACTACAAACTCTCAAAAGGTTTTGTCCCTAAATCGAGATTTGAATTTTTCCTGAATATTTCTTCCTAGCTATAGTCTGCTATTTCGGCGGGCTTTCGCTGAACTTACAAAGTTGTTGCTCTTTTTTTTGTTATTACGTGCTTATTTACTGTTCTATTTTGATAATTTTTTTTGTGCATGTTCCAGGTGGATATACCAACATTCTGTCAGACCGAATTTCTATTCAAGACTGTAGTTTCTCACCAATCACCAATAACCTTCAGTACGAGGGGCCGGAAATTTCCGTTTTTTCACATTTTTTTTCATAAAATCATGAATTTTCCCTGTAGGATGATAAAACTCACAGGGAATATGCATTATTATAGTGCTAATAATGCCTGAAAATTTCATTAGCCTGTCTTGATTAGTGTATTTTTGGCAAATATTTTTTACGATCGGCACCCCCCAAAGTGGAGCCTACCCTTAAGAATTCTAATTGTTATTTTTTCTCCATTTGCCAAAATCTAAATATGTCTGTATGTCACTAATGTTTTACAGTAATTAGTGCAATTCCCCATTTTGAGGCAGTGGATAATTACTCTATCAGGCCAGTACCTTTGTCCTAAAAGGATCTTTTGTCTATAGGAGATGAGAGGATTTTTGTAGAAGTCTAATCATGGACCTTTTTCTTCTCAGCTTTGACTAATCTGTGTTATGTAAGATGGCAAAGACAATTTGTGGAATTCAAATGGTGGTACGTATTCATTACACTTGATATCTGGATCAACATGGTTCTTCCTCTTAGTAGAATATGCAACATTTGAGTTTTGTCTTATGAGGGTGAATGTTGAGAACTCCAAATGCTCTGAACATTCTTTGCCAAGTGGAGGTAATGGCCAAACACTCATTTTTAGCAAAGTGATACTATTGCCAACAAATCTCCCCAAGAACCATACCAAATAGGAGAGGGCCTCTACACCTGTCTGAGACAGACTTTTGCTCGTCAGGTGGCTAAAAATATTTTCAAACACTGAAAACTTTCTAATCTATAACTCTGCCTTGTACGTAAGACACACTAAATTTGTACATTATTTATAACTCGTTTCCAAAATTTCTCTGCAGGCAACAGTCACTTTCATCTGGGAAGTTTTAGGTTTGCTGTCTTCTTATAAGGATCACCTGAACACTGACTAGGTTTCCTCAGCAACTCATTTCATTTTGTCAGCCCCTAGGTTGGAGAAGCTTTTCTCATCCAAAGAAAGTTTTCATGAATCTGGAAAAATTTTCCTTCGTGACTTGGCTCACATCGAGTTGCTTTTGAGGCATAAAAATTTCATTTAACGGCAATAAATTGTTATTATTGTTCAGTAAGACCAAAGCCCTTTAGATTTCCCTCTAAACACAACTGGACATCAACATATCCATAGAATTTGGCTTCAAGAAAATCAGAACAAAAAGGCAATAACAGATCAAAGACCTGTAATCTTCAATGTGGTCAATTCTGACAAATAATCCCTAACTTCAGGTAAAGTTCCTGAATCTACTGATTCTTCAGTCTTTCTTTTATCTGTAATTTGTTTCCATTTTATTTGCATTTGACTTTCAAGACATTCCAAGGTTTTGTCTGTTAGTCTCAATGTTGCTTTCAGAGCTGCTCTTTGGAAGTGTGAGGCTCTCTCCTGCAACATTTCTTGTCTTGCCTGAAGCAGAAATTGAACTTTGTAACCTAGTTTGCTCATTTTCTAAATTCATAACATCACTTCATATATCAAGGTTATCATATTCCTTATGTAACTTGAGTACCTAACAAGTAAAGGTTCTGTTGCTTTTATCAATCCAAAGTTCCATTTAGCATATCTTGCAATTGCCATTCAGCCAATCTGAAGTTTTAGCTCCTGATCCTCTGTGAGTTCTCTTCTCTCAGTGCCAGAGACTACATGAATGTTGACTATGATTACTGCTGGGAACCTATCTCTTTTTCAAGGGGGAACACAGTGTCCAAATAATAAGATGACAAAAAATGTGAGCTATCCTAAGTGCAGTTTACATAAAAGAAAAAAAATTTCAAAAGAGTTAAATACTTGAGTTAAGAAATGTCTTATAAGTATCTTCAATCTAATTACTTAAATGCTTTCTGCCTAACTACTATACTGTCACATAAAGCTTCCTGAACTTCAAGTGCACATAAAATATTCATGAAAGCTACTCATACATGCTCTAGTAATATTTCACTTTGTATAACATAGAATACCTCCTTTCCTCCAAGGAAATAACAATTTTATTACATATTACATACTCCCTCTGAAGTTCAAATCCAGATTTTTTGACAACCCACAGTTCAGCTGGGCATTGGCAAAACATTTTGCTAAGGTTCACACGCGTCAAAATAATTAGTAGCACGAGCTACTGACAATAAAAGTAATAATGAACAATAAAAAGTGAATTAAGACATTTTATAATTGTCATAAAATTTGTTTACAAGCAAACAAGGCAGTTAACTAGTGAACACTTGGATTACTTGCTAATATTTCTTCTAGCAGTTAAGCATAGTCCCAATGTATTTACTACTTCAGTAGCTTTAATTCTTAAATACAGGATAGAAAACAAGTTTTGGTTTCCAAATGTCAAGTATTACATGAGTATGTAGTGTCTGTGTTGGCTAAGAGCTGAAAGAGCAACATTCAGTGCATAACTGTTTCAGTTGTGATAATGTAGATTGCTTTAAGATATTCAAATGAAAAAAAGAAAAATTCCAGATACAGATATGGTCACAACTTGATGTATTTTGAAACACGAAAAACTATGTTCTACAAAAGAAAATACAATAAATTAAAAAAAATTCTACCCATGCAATGAAAAAAAAGGAAATACAAAAAATTTTCTACCCATGCAATTTTAACTTACTGACATGCAAAATATGACAGTATCATGCATTTAAATTTGTTGAAGGATCAATTAACTGAACTATATCACCAGACTTGCTATACAAGCAAACATTACTTATCAATTTTACAAAAGTCAATTTCAAAATCTTATATGAACTGCAAGTTTATATGAATTACCATATCTGACAGCACATAAGAGACAGGCATAAAAGATGCACCCCCATTTCAGCGAGGCATGTTCAGGAAAGAAGTTTTTATCTGATGTTCTAAAAACTGAAAAGCTCTGGAAACTGAATTTTTTGTTTGGAGGGCAAAGCACAAGTCATAAGGTTCATCTTGGAACTTAACTAAGTCATCCCAAGGCATGATGTGGCAAAACTTCTTTTGTAGGCCACAAAAATACATGTGTGAACTGTTCACCAAAGTTAGGCTGTTACGTTGACAGTATTTAACTGCATAAGTCAAACAGCACAGTTATATTTATTTAAAGTATTCATAATTTTAATAACAATTTTATTTATGCTGAATCCATTTATACTGCACATAAAAATACATTATCAATATGTTACACAATATAAACATTATACTCATGTGTCATTTGCATTTTAGTAATGCTTACATTCTTAAAATCATTAGCATATTGAGTTTCAATAATATTAACCCTTTAACGCCGAAGGGGTATAGTAAAAATCGTCTCCCGTATGCCGGGGGGGTCTGAGAGTGAGCGCTGAAGCGGAAAAAATGTTTTTTTCAAAAAATCACAGCGCACTTAGTTTTCAAGATTAAAGAGTTCATTTTTGGCTCCTTTTTTTTCATTGCCTGAAGTTTAGTATGCAACCATCAGAAATGAAAAAAATATCATTATCATATATAAATAATGCAATATATGATAGCGCAAAAACCAAATTTCATATATAATTGTATTCAAATCGCGCTGTGAGCAAAACGGATAAAGCTAATAAGTTAATTTTTTTTTCATTGTATTGTACACTAAATTGCAATCATTTTGGTATACACACATTGTAAAATGATCAAAGCAACACAGAGAAAATATTATCACAAAATGATGCATGAATTCGTAACTCGCAGACGTAAAAAGTTTTTTTTTTTTTAAATTCACCATAAATCTAAATATTGTTCTAGACTTCCAATTTGTTTAAAAATGAAGATAAATGATTGAATATTAATAAACTGTAAGAGTTTTAGCTTACAATTGCGTTTTTCGACCATTTTGGACAAGTTAAAGTTGATCGAATGTCGAATTTTTTAATTATATTTTTTTATATGCAAATATTTCAAAAATAAGAAAAGCTACAACCTTCAATCATTTTTTGTTATATTTTACATGAAATTGCACACATTTTCATATATAAAACTCTATGAAACGCCTAACATGAAATGGAGCAAATATTACGAGAATGCGACGTATGCATTTCAAAGATTTGCGGCGGAGAATCCGTCCGCGGAGGGAAGGAAAAATTTTTTTTTCAAAAATTCACCATAAATCTAAATATTGTGCTAAAGACTTCCAATTTGTTTCAAAATAAAGATAAATGACTGAATATTACTAGACTGTAAGAGTTTTAGCTTATAATTGCATTTTTTGACCATTTCAGTAGAGTCAAAGTTGACTGAGCGTGGTTTTTTTCTATTTATCGTGATTTATATGCAAATATTTTTAAAATGAGAGAAGCTACAACCTTCAATTATTTTTAGTTGTATTCTACATGTAATTGTGCACATTTTCATATATAAAACTCTATGAAACGCCTAATATGAAACGGAGAAAATATTACGAGAATGCAACGTACGCATTTTGGAGATTTGCGACGGAGAATCCGTGCGCGGAGGGAAGGAAAAAGTTTTATTCAAAAATTCACCATAAATCTAAATATTGTGCTAGACTTCCAATTTGTTTAAAAATGAAGATAAATGACTGAATATTACTAGACTGTAGAGTTTTAGCTTACAATTGCGTTTTTTTACCATTTCGGTAGAGTCAAAGTTGACAGAACGTGTTTTTTTTTTATTTATCGTAATTTATATACAAATATTTCGAAAATGAGAAAAGCTACAACCTTCAATTATTATTTTTTTTTTTGTATTCTACATGAAATTTCACACATTTTCATATATAAAACTCTATGAAACAGGGACGTGCAGAGAACTTTTTCAGGGCAGGTGCTCAAGTGAAAAAAAGGGCAAAAATATAGAAATGAATGAGGCTAAATATACACCGGATCAATATTCTTTCAAATTTATTTAAACTATCCATTAATCATTCAAGAAAGAGATAAACATGACTGATATCATAGGTACCAGTGGGCTAATGTTTTATATGAACATAAAATCTACAGTACTGACTACCAGTAGAACTAGGAAATTTAACAAAAGAAAAATTATCGATATTACTTTTACATAAATGACTGCAAGAAAATCAATCAGTATGATCAATGCACTTAGCTAATAACCAGACCTTATCCTTTTATATTTATAAGAGAACCCTTCTGTGTGCCATTTCTTTGAATATGCTGATAACTTCACTGTTGTTGATTGTGATATCCTTTTCAACTGCTAGCAACAAAAGATCAAATAACCTGTCCTCACTGGACAGGCTGTGTAGCTTTGTCTTCACCAGCTTGAGTTTGGAGAAGGTCCTTTTCAGTGTTGCAGTTGTGACGGGTAGAGTAGCATAAATTGTTAAGAGTTCAATCATAAGTGGCAATATCTCCTAGACATTGTTTTCTTTCATCAGGTTGAGCATTGTAGCTGCAGTGTTCTGTGGCAGGCAAGGAAATGAGGAATAGAAGATCTTTAATTCCAACCGTAGCTTATCTACCTCTTCTACCTCATAAAACTGGCATAATTTTTGCATTGACTTGAATGCCTCTTCTTTCACAGGTTCTTTTCAGTTATCTTGGACTGTCATGCAATGAAAGGCATTTAGGATACCCCATGTTGTGTTGTCTCCACCTTTAAATCTTCTTTGTAGCTCTTGTGATATTGTATCTAAAAACACATAAAATACTCTCACACGGTAGTACTCATCCAAGGATTGATATTGTTGATCCTCAGGATTACCCTAAATTTGAGTCAATTACCCTAAATTTTAGGCATTAGTGTAAAATACCTATTGGCAAGAAAAACACAATAAAAGGTACAAGTGATTACATACGTACAAAAATCGATATCCTTTATTCAAAGGAAGCAAAAATAAATGAATGTAGAAATTAAACTTTTTGCTATACCCTTCATACCTTTCTTGCGAACACCATGAAATCACATATCTGAAACTTCTGTACATGTTGCATTAATTGTGACATTACTGATTGCTTTCAGCATTTTGTCATCAATAATCAGTGTATGAGAAGACACTTTCAAGTCCAGTGTTCCTTATGGTATATTACATGCATTATCCCATTTGATGTTTCATTTTCAGAGAAGATCTCTCAGAAGTTTTTGTTATATTCATTTGGCTAAAAAAGCGCTCAACTGCCGCATTTAAGTATGGTAGAGAAAGGAGGGGGATATGACTAAAGCTATATTGGGAAAGCATGGCTATCCTACAGCATTTTCCTATTTAATAGAATATTTCTTGACTTTGTAAAATTAAGTTGATTTGATATTTCTTCGTTTAAATAAAGGAGTTTTCATTCTTCATCTACTACAGCATGTTTATCAGCATATTTCGCTAATGTATGGCTTTTTGGACCCACAACATGATCGCCGATTCGCAGTTATCAATATTTACTCAGATAAGCATAAACATCATTAATAACACGACATAAACATGATTCTCGAATGCTAAATGGCGAAAGCAAGTGAAAAAAAAACGAAAATGAGAAATGAACCGATTTATTCACCATCCAGTTGGGTATTGTTGATTCAAAAATCGAAAACTAAATATCACGTGCAGCTCAAGAACTTAATTGGACACATTATGCAACAAATGAAATGAAACACAGGCTGTATGTGTCTCATTCAGTAGGTTAATGGCCACCTACAATGAATCATACCGGTACCTGTGCCGTTCGGCGTTCCAGTCCACATTACTGTGGTCCCGTTCCTATTTTCCTCTCCAAATCTATTAATTTACTCGACTCACTTGGTCCAGTGTCTCTCTCCCTCTAGTATTGCCTTAATGCAGAGGCAATACTAGTTAAAATAATTAGGAAAGTTTACCTGGTCTGTTGTCAGGCTAGCCCAGCTGAGCTTGCCTTGGCCCCAGTGTTACCAGACAGTGAGACATATAGTCAGCTGATCTTGGGTGACCCAGTGTTGCCAAGATATAATACCCATTTCTACAAGCTCCTGTTTATTATTATTATTATTATTATTATTATTATTATTATTATTATCATTATTATTATTATTATTATTATTATTAATATTATTATTATTATTATAATAATAATAATTAATAATAAATAATTATTATTATTATTATTATTATTATTATTATTATCATTATCATTGATACAGATAGGCGGCGGGCCTATAATACATCCCTCTCAAAAGGGCACTTTTAATACAGTAGCAAAAGGGGCAGGTGCTTGGGCACCCTAGCACCCCCCCTCTGCACGTCCCTGCTATGAAACGCCTAATATGAAAAGGAGCAAATATTACGAGAATGCGACGTACGCATTTCGGAGATTTGCGGCGGAGAATCCACGCGCGGAGGGAAGGAAAAAGTTTTTTTCAAAAATTTACCATAAATCTTAATATTGTGCTAAAGACTTTGAATTTGTTTCAAAATGAAGATAAATGACTAAATATTACTAGACTGTAAGAGTTTTAGCTAACAATTGTGTTTTTCGACCATTTTGGTAGAGTCAAATTTGACCAAACGTGGTTTTTTTTCCTATTTATCATGATTTATATGCAAATATTTTGAAAATGAGAAAAGCTACAACCTTCAATTATTTTTTGTTGCATTTAAATGCAATTGTGCAAATTTTCATATACAAAACTCTATGAAATGCCTAATATGAAACGGAGAAAATATTACGAGAATGCAACGTACGCATTTTGGAGATTTGCGGCGGAGAATCCGCGCGCGGAGGGAAGGAAAAATTAATATTTTTCAAAAATACACCATAAATCTAAGTATTGTGCTAGAGACTTTGAATTTGTTTCAAAATGAAGATAAATGACTGAATATTACTAGACTGTAAGAGTTTTAGCTAACAATTACGTTTTTCGACCATTTCGGTAGAGTCAAAGTTGACCGAAAGTGTTTTTTTCTATTTATTGTGATTTATATGCAAATATTTCAACAATGAGAAAAGCTACAACCTTCAATTATTTTTTGTTGTATTCTACATGTAATTGCGCACATTTTCATATATAAAACTCTATGAAACGCCTAATATGAAACTGAGCAAATATTACGAGAATGAGACTTATGCATTTCGGAAATTTGCGGGGGAGAATCCGCGCGTGGAGGGAAGGAAAAAGTTTTTTCAAAAATTCACCATAAATCTAAATATTGTGCTAGAGACTTCGAATTTGTTTCAAAATGAAGATAAATAATTGAATATTACTAGATTGTTAGATTTTTATTTACCCTAAAAATACCCATTAAAAAACAATATATATATACACATAATATAATTATTTATTAGACATTTTTCTATTCTTGTGACGAATACATAACTAAAAGGAATGCAGGTGAAACTTTTCTTTTTGCATAAAATGAAATAACATAATATCATGTATCAATAGATACGGATATATAAAAACTTGTAATAAATATAAAATTAAATATAAAATAAATGCAGAATACTCACTCGTAATCCTGACTCTCGTACTATTCTTGTTCTCCCTCCCCCTCCATTGAAGAGTCTTGCATTTTTTTCCTCTCGACATGACGAGGTACAGGTGGAGGAGGGAGACGCGTGCCCTTACTACTGATGGCCCCGTGTGCCCTCCGCTGTCGGTTCCTCAGGCACACTCCAATAGAAGACGGCATTGTGGTATTTACGGTCACACTCCCCAAACCTGCAAGAAAGAGCTTAATTTTGCAGGTGCGACAGAAAGAACCGGGTGTCTCTCCTCTGCCATTCATATGGCACACCCGGCACCGTTTCTGCCTGCGCCCTTGTAGGAGCTCCAGTGTGTGATCCCCTGGCTGCAGCCGACACACAGGGTCCGCTATTGGACGAGAAGTCATGTGGGTGGGGCTGGCAGCAGGGGCGGTGGCGGCAGCAGCGGTAGGAGCAGGACGACTGAAGTTGTCCCTCCTAATATCTGCCCTTTCCTCTAGGGGCAGATCTGCAGCTCAGGGCAGGGGGGCAGTGATGGAAGGCCACTCATCAGGATTAAGTGGATGAGGGCATTCCCGGCTACCTCGAGGAACTGGATGTGGGACAACCACCGGAGATCGGGACTGTAGTACCCACAGTACAGGATTTAGGCATTTTGGAGGGCCAACTGAAGAATGCATTTGAGGAGCTTCTGTGTCCATCTGGTTCTCCTGGCGAAGGGATAATACTGGATGAGTTGATCAAAGAGATCAACTTCTCCCATGTGCCTATTGTAATGCCCAATGACGGCAGGCTGCTCGACACGAAACTCCTCATACATAATTCGGCCCTGCCGACGTGTCTTCTTCCGCTGTGCGATCTCCTCTTGGATGGGTTCATGACTCGTCGTAATCATGGGGATGAGTCGGACCCCCTTCCAACAGATGACGAAGACAGCTCCCTTCCGCCGCCAATCCGTCTCTCCTCTTGCCAGATGTTGCGGATGGCTAGCGAACCTCTTGAGGAAATTCGGGGCCCCACACACCAACCGAAGGGTACCACTGACATGCACACCTGCTTCATTCAGTTCCTGCGCCAGGGATACCGAGTTATAATAATCATCCATAAACAGGTGGTATCTCTGGTTACGGAAACGATCCACAAGACTGAAAAAAGTGTCACGCAGTGTGGAGAAGACCCCGGAATACACCGAGAAGTCCACGACATATCCAATGTTGGACTCGGTAATAAAAAAAAATTTCACTCCATATTTCTTCGGCTTCTTGGGGTTATACACTTTAATGCTAAGACGTCCTTTGTAAGGCATCATCCACTCATCCAAAGAAAGGTTCTTTCCAGGAACCACGAGAATTTTGCATCGTTCATGAATGTACTCCAACACTGGGCAGACTAAGATGAGGTGATCGGGGTTATGCCGGGGTATGACCCTTCGGTAGAAGGCGTTGAAATACCTGTCCAACGCCAGGAAACTATCACGGGGCATAACGCCGGGCACATTGGGCGTACTTAAAAAAAATTCCGCCTCCAATATTGCCTGACGTCAGCAGCAGGCATCATACCAAAAAAAATGTGGAGCCCCAAAAAATGCGCCATGTCGGTGAGGTTGCAGCCCCGCCAGCGATACAATAATGTTGTGCGTAGTTCGTCATGGCAGTACTGAGCATAGTCCGCCGTCTCTGCTACCAGGTACTCCAGCAATTCCTGCATAAGGGACAGCTGAATTAAACCCCAGAGCAGTGAGAGGAACAGGTACGGTGAGCCCAGGTGCTGCCATGAATGGGTGCATGTTAGACGGGGTGGGGTCCTCCGTCCACCCCTCGTCGCTCTCGGACGACCGACCTTCACCTTGGCTGGCGCGACGCTCCGACCTTCTACACGCAGGCACAGTTTCGCACACAAAACCGCCCCCCCCAACTGGCCCATCTCCCTCACTTAGGCCCTCGCTTTCTGTATCGTCATCGGCGACAAAACTAGACGACCCTATATCCTCCTCCTCCTCCTCCTCCTCAGATTCCCCCTCATAAGCACTAAAACCACTAAATTCGAGCTCACTTTCGGGGCGTGAGACTCGAACGGACATTGGGGGCAAATATTCATCATCACTGACATCGGGGGTGATGTCCTCATCACTAGATGACCAAGCCCGGCCCCCGATCAAATGAGCCTTGCGACATGCTCCCGATCGAGCTCCGATAAGTAAGCATCAATGTCCCTTGGTTGTAGGCCTCCCAAATGCCTACGAATGCCCCTAAGGACACCCCGATGCTTCCTAGGGGTTACTAAAGGCACACGAGACACAAGTTGTGGTCCTAGAACACTTTCATCCACACGAGGCCGCACGGAACGGCGTTGAGGCGCCAGGTCACCTTGGGTGCTTGGTCCCTCGCCAGCATCAAGTCCAAAATACGTCTCACACGATCCCTTCCGACAGGTAAAACGTGCCTTTCGCGCTCCATACGTCGTTGAGACATCTCTATGTACGTCCTGTACCACCACAAATACAGTGGACCCCCCGTATTCGCGTTCTCCGGATTCGCGAACTCACACATTCGCAGATTTCTCTCGGGAACGTTTCCCTGCATTATTCACGGAATCGCGCATTCGCGGTATTTTTCTATGAGAAATATCCACAAATTCCTGGTTTTTGTTATCAATTTCCTCATAAAATGCACTTTTTGTGATAAAAAACCAAGTATGAAAATTTTTAGTGGTTTTTCTTAAGTTTTAACTAACAAAATAAGCTGTTTTTAGCGTTTTTATAGGGGTTCCAAACATTCGCGGATTCTAACTATTCACGGGGGGATCTGGTACGCATCCCCCGCGAATACGGGGGGACCACTGTATTCAAACTCTCGCACAAGTTCGGCAAAACACGATTGCGGCAAAAGATCGCTCTCGGACGACGTGTCGCTGATGCTGGCTGATGCGAGAAGGAGGCATTTCACGCATGCGCACCTGGGTCACGCTTGTAAACAAAACAACACCTTGATCTGTGAACTCCCAGCATCCCCCAAGGCGCGTGATTCAAAAGTTTTCCGCTGGTAGGCCTATAAGTATTTTTCCGCGAATTTTTAAAAAAAATTTCTATATCGACGTACGATACGTCCAATCGGCACCCAACAGACAATTTATATCGACGTATAATACCTCCAATCAGCGTTTAAGGGTTAACATATCCATTAAAGTGCTTGCTAAATTAATTACTATATAGTGTATGGTAAATTTGGATTTATATTTTTTTTAAATGAACTAAGCTGAGCTAAAATGAAGCTTACATTTACTTTTAAATGCAGTATATTTTGAAAAAAATAAAAGTGTACTTCTAAAAGGCATAAAATTAAATACGAGGAAACTGGAGGATGTCAAAATTCGGCAAGTCGGTGTATAGAAAAATACAAAACTTTTTAACCTTTCAATCCCAGTTCTCTTTGAACCCAAAATGAAGATTAGTGTTTTTTATGAAGTATGAGGATGAAGAGTCAGTCACGGAATTAACTTAAATGTAAATTAGAGAAACTTAAATTTTACCGTAATTTTATTCAAAGTTCCACAGGTATAAAGAAAAAAAATTGTCAAATGTTTCAATGTTTCAATTTCAGTTCTCAATGACCCCAAAATAAAGAATTGGCTTTTATAAACTCTGAGATTGAAGATTCAGTTTTAGAATGACTAACCCTTAATGGACAGGGTAATAAATCAATATGTAGCACCCCAGGCCAGCAAAACTTTGAGGTTGGCTAATTTAAGAAAAAAAAAAAACCCCAATGGAAAGAGGAAAATGTGCAAATGCATAAGGTGTAAAAAAAAAAAAATTTCCCTACCTTTCACGAGAAATTGAAAATTACTATTTACAACCCCTTGTGGGTCCTCTTTTATAAGACAATTGTAAATTTTAGTTATACATGATTTTTCTAATAAATAAATTCATTTCACTTGGTAAAATGGTATTTTTATAATAAAATAAAATTTTGTATATACTTACAAAGTAATTACATAGCTAAAAGTTTAAAAGTACAGGCAGCTAAAAATTCTGAAATTTGAGGTAGCGATTCTTTCGTTTCAAAACTGTAGGTAATTGGCCCCACCCACTTTTGGAGCACAGAGAACCAATTTGTTTAAGTAACTGTCCATGTGTGGAGAGGCGGGCAGGCTCCCATTCTGTAATTACTTGGTAAGCATATACAAAATCTAATTTTATTATAAAATACCATTTTTGTATATGTAACTTACCAAGTAATTACATAGCTGACTCCCACATTGACAGGAGGTGGGATCCATGGACTATTCTATTCCCAAACAATGTTAATAAAAACAACGAAATGACAAAAATTTTGCTAAAACTCTCAGTGTTTGTTGTTTTCTTACCTGTTGCGAGAGCAGCAGCATCATGATACTGTCTCTGGTACCACACTCATCTTAACCAGTAGAGACGGGGTAGTACATATAGCCAAGGGTTGTCTACTAAAGTGAGAGCCACATAGGGGAGGATCTTTCTGAATGCTAATGAGGCCTAACAAGCAGATGCCCATGGCCAAGGCAAAGCACCAACAATACAATAACCACACAAAAACAACACTTTCACCTACACTTACATATTAAAATTTCCATCACCCCAACCAGAAAAACTGGTGGGTACCCAGGTATATTGTTCCCGCCAGACATCCCAAGAACACAACATAAAAATCAAGGCAAAATATGATAAAGAAGACACCCTTTCTACACTCCCTCTCCCAATACCATGCCAGTCAACGACAACAGTCCCAAGGTACTGCAATCTTTATATGTCGTTTCCATGTCCTGAAAAAGAAGCAAATACTGACTTGCACTTCAAGTAAGTCATTTCCAAAATGGAAGTAAGAGAAAGAGTGTATTGAAAGCCAACGAAGTCAATACTGATTTGATTTCATGTGCCTTTACTTTCACTAATCTGCAATCCATCTCTGCTACTTGAATATGTGCTTCTTTAATTACATCCCCTCAGAAAGAAGGACAATACATTTTTTTGTAAGTGGACGTGATAGCTTCTTGACTGAGGTCCAGACATTACTAGATGGACCTCTAATACTCTCTGTTCTGTGAAGATAATATTTAAGTGCTCTTACAAGGCAAAGCACTCTTTCTTCATCTCCTGATCCTAGAATTCCTGACAAACTCTTAATTCTAAAAATTCGAGGCCATGGTTTAGCGGCATTCTCGTTTTTAGCAAGAAAACCCGATGTGAGAGAACATATTGCATTACCTGCTGCAAAACCAACTCACTTGTCCTTGTATTTCACTAACTCTTCTTGGTGTTGCAAGCACCACTAAGAAGTGTGTTTTCTTTGTCCATTTACAAAAAGAGGCTGAATCTAGGGGTTCAAACTGAGAACTAGAGCCACTTTAGCACTACAGTGGTTCCCCTGTATTCGCGGGGGATGCGTACCAGAACCCCCTGCGAATGTTTAGAATACGCCAATAGTTGGAACCCCTACAAAAACGCTGAAAAATGACAATTTGTCCAAAATTGCATTTTTCCTAACTATACAAACCTGAGGTCCTTTTACAATAGGAAGGTACTAGCGGCAGCTGGATAGGTCGTAAGCTTTCGAACAAGGGGTTCGGTAGTTAACTGCTTGTCCGACAGGCGCGCGCAGCGCGCGACTGGGAGGTAAACAAATCACTTTTGCTTTTGGCCCAAGCAAAAACTGCAGAGTGAGGGGGGTGGCATGAGGTGGGACTATGTGTAAAAGTACCTCAGGTTTGTATAGTTAGGAAAAATGCAATTTTGGACAAATTGTCATTTGTTCCGACACAGCATACAAAACCTTCGTCCTTTTACAATAGGAAGACTCACTTCTTGAAGGGAGGAATCTGAGTCTTTTGTGAACAGAATGGTGTTCGCCCAACCTTGGAATGCCTCCGAGGAGGGATCCAAGCCTCTGTCCGATTGATCGGGGTGTGCACCGCAGGATCAATGGTCAGACCTCTGGACCAAGTACTAAGAGAGAGGGCAAGCGTATCTCTTCGTACCAGCAAACAAGAACAAGTTCCTATTTGCAAGAGGCAACATAAAGTTATGGTTTGTCTCTTGTTGGCATTTCACTTCCCCCCCCTTGTAGGAGGAAGTGGTGGATATTCGCTCCCATCCCTAGTGAAAGGGATAGGATGGGGCTCTGTCGAGTAGCTCACCGGCATCTCGTCCTTATCCAGCAAGGTGATGACCGTATCCCTCTACCCACAGGTAGAGGGGGAGAAAAAGATAGGAAGAGAAGCCAGTCACTCTCTCATTCACTTATCTATTCTTACAGTCACACCAGGACTCGATGCTGTTCAGCCTGCTAGGGTCTGGGTTAGCTACACAACGTGTTGAGCAGCCACCACGGGTCCCTAAGGAAAATGATCCAAGGAACCTGTGGGCAATATCCAAAAGGTAGAAGGAGGTGCCAGTGGTCTGGTTGTACAGACCCCTGCCTTCAGTACCTGCGCCACGGAGAAGTTCTTGTGTAACTCGAGGGAGTGTACTTCTAGGTCATCTTGGTGCTGACGAAGAGTCTTCAACACTCAGCCTGGGATGTCGAGTTTCTTCAGAAAGCGTGGTCGCGCTTTCACAGGACAAAGCAGCATCTCCTTCGCATCGAAGGCGGTGAAGTCCATTAGGGAGGGGATTGTGAAGGACTCTAACCGATCGTCAGAACCGAAGGGTTCAGAGTCTTCGCTACGAATTCGGTACGAAATCGAGCGTCACGAATCCCCATCCCCTGGATGCTTGACTTCGCAGGAAAAGTCATGCAATTACCTCAGAGGAAAAGAAGGGAATGGTCGTATGACCTATCCCTCTTCTCGACTTCGGTGATGTCCTGTACCCATACTGGTCTATCCGTCTGCAGCGAAGTTGTTTTTCTCTGGTAGTGGATAGGACACCGACACTCAATGGTGGGTGTCGATGTATGGGTACTGTGACAAGCCGTTAGGACGAAGAAAAGACTGTTATGGAACAACCGAACTAAGTCCACAGTGAAGTTCGTAACAGACTTGGGCGCTCTGACAGCTGCCGACTGACTGCGTTCGGTAGGAGGCAAGTTGTCCAAGCACCCGAGCAAGTCACGTGACCTTCGCCTTAAAAGGGTTATGCCAAGAGACTAAACAAATAATTTGTTCGTCACCGATGCCAGAAGGCAAGGTGATGACTCTCTTAAGGCATGTGCCAAACAGGCGAAAGTCAATTGCCTTCTAGAGACCGAGGTCCCTGATGGCAAGATATCTCATAGTATAGTTGATTCTCGGCTAAGGAGAAACAACACTGTGTCGTTGAAGACGAAGGTGTACAGAAAATGCAACCTACGTCTTCACAGCTGAACCGAGAGAAGGATTCTCAAGATTCTGAACCTGTGCTACAAAGACTGAGAACGCTAACCGCTATTCATTGCTGTCCGGTGAGGATCGTAGTTTTGCAATAAAAGCGGAGCGCTTTTCAGTAATGAAGACAGGGAAATACTGCCTGAAGAACTGCTTCTCATGGGCTGAACATTTGGAAGTAGAGCTGTCAGGTCGGAGAGTAGGCGATGTCTTCTGACATATCTGTTAATTCGGGGCGAGCAATGAATAATTGCACACCTACGAATACGAGATATTTTGAAGACAAACTCAGATGTCTGCAAAAATCATTCGCATTATCGCGGTGCGATGCAGCGGGTGACTAGTACAGACTTCTGTTACCGTGCGGTCTAAACAAAAGATGAAAGAGTCCGAAGAGATATCTCTGTTGAAAATTCTCGCAATGTCGAAGGCGATGAATCAAAAAAAAAAATCGAGCGTCACAGCAGTAGATGGTCCTTCATTATTGCGAGAATCCCCGTTAATCAGAGACCTAAGTCCATGATTGTTGGGCAGAGATACGGTTCGGTAGTCAATCAAACCAGGGGAGAGAGAGACGTAACCGACCGTGCATCTCCGAGACCTAGCTGATACTGAGCCGCTATCAGGCAGGCAGTTCAATACGCAGTAGCTCTCGGTGACTCGTCATCCTGAGTTGCCAGGTAATCCATTATTCCACGAAGGAATGCGTTCGGCTAGAACCATCGAGCATAAAGAATACGCTCGAGTTTAATTATTTAACCGAACGGATTTCGGTAAATACAAAACAGCTGATTTGGTGTTGTCATGACAATACCAAGTATCTAAATCGAAACTGATAACTGCTGGAGGTTGCAGGCAACCCCGAGTTGCAGTTCAATTAAGATACAATTCGTCTCGGTCACAAACCATAGAGTTAACTACGGTATGCGCCTACCCCCCGGAAAATTCAACTGTTAAAAGAATCAATGTCGCGAGGGTAATATACGTAGTATATTTGTAGGTTCTGTACACGACCTCCATCCTAAATTCTTTTCCTCTCGAGGAATGAGAATAAGGATTGGAGATCGACCGCCTTCGTCTCTAGTCAAGAGAGTGAAGAAGTCTTTCCCAAGGAAAGCTTCAATGGTGAACAGAATACCGAAGACGATAGTTCAAGCCAAACTGGAAGTTCCGTCCGTTCTTCTCTATTCCAGGTTAATCGCCTACTGTGAGATACTCTTCTTTCCGCAGCAGTCTTCTTCCAAATGCTAGAAATTACAGGAATTCGAGCATAAGCGAGGTTCCCGATTATCGTGTAACAATTATCGGGGATTCTCGCTCACTTTGGACCGTGGTCTCGCCTAAGTGTTTGGAGATCGTAAAAAACTCGAACACTCTGAGTGCGCTAGAAATTCCGTAGAATTCTAAGCACTCTGCGAAACCCCCCACCGAATTCGTCAAACGATATCGGCTGGTGATCCTCTCGATTCCCATAGAAATCGAGAAAGGGGCAGGATCCCTCCTCAACGACCGGGGCTTACGTCAGGTAGGACCCGAAGGTCCCCCCGGTAGCGCAGCCCCTAACGTGGGATCTTACAGAGAAATCTCTGTAGGATCCCTCCCCTTTCCCTCGTAGCCGTAAGGAGAGAGGGAATGGGGGAGGAATTGGATACTGGCTCGCCTTCCCAGCAGAACTAGCAGTTGGAGAAGAAAAGGAGCAGCCATCGCCTTACGGCGATGGCCTCTCAGAGCCTGGGAAAACGTATCGTCAGGAGAAAAAGTTTTCCCGAGGAGGGTTACGAACTCATACTGTAGGTAAGGGTCTGCCGCCACTGTGAACGTCGTCTGGGTGGGGCTGATCGACACCTGACAGGAGAGAGCCGATACCGTCCTCCGACTCATTCCAGTCCTCGTCGAGGTCGAAACCTCTCAGGAGGACCGAAGGGGTATTCAAATACGGTGTCCGCAGACACGTAGAAACGCCTCTGTCGCAGTAGAGGAGGTGAAGTAGCTTGTTCGACCGGCCAGAACTGAGAGAGCCTTCTTGTCCGAGACGAGAGACTACCTGTCAACACAGTCGGCAAGCTCCGATCGCGGCAGACCCACCGTCGATTTGGGTTCCCTCTCGGGCCCCAAAACGACTCGAGCCGAGACGTGGCTCTGCTGGTGGGAGCGGCGATCCTTCCCCGAGGTCGTTGTGCTGACGAATCAGCGCCATAACCTCGGCAAAGTTCCTCTGGATCTCGGAAGTCACAGCATTTTGCAGAGTGGGACCGTTAAGCCCTTCGAACAAGAGCATATTCCGAGAACCTTCCTCCTAAGAAGGGGGAACAGCGACAGCCCTCTCGGTCTTCTCCATCCACTTGCGCATACGTCCTGCCGGTCCAAGAACCGTGCCTGGCACGTAGGGTCGTCGTGGTGGGATCATGAGGGGCGCACCCATCACGATCACTCCTCAATACCTCGCTCCTCCCGTTGTAACCCGAGGAGGTTGAAGGTACGGGAGAGGCAGACCTGACGCTCCCTCCTCGCTCGCTGGCAGAACCAGCAGGCTTGGAGGGCTGCAGGCGATCGTCAACCCGCGGTGGCGATCGAGCTGCAGGCCTGGTCGAACCGTCTCGCTGTGGAGAACGGCTGGACTGAGCACAGCGGCCCCGATCTCGAGTGTCAGAAGAGCTGGTGCTGGTTGCCGTACCCGATCGCTCTCTGTGAGAGCGACGGTCAGGCGACCTGCAGGCTCCACTGTCACAGTGAGACCGGTGCTTGTCCTCACGGCACGTCACGTCGCTGGTTCCGGTCGTGGCTGGCACCGGCGAACGGGAGACCTCTTCCCAGCCTCAGCCCGTGGCCGGTCGTGGACCGTCACGTCCCCGGGTAGCCAGCTGGTCGCCGCGAGGAAAAAGCTGGTCTGGTGAGAGTCGCGTGAGCGGCTGTCACCAGTCTTCCCGCCCCGTGCCGTTAACCTGACGCTGAGCGGACTCAGAGGTCTGGTTCCTGGCTGCACGGTCGCTGTAGGCGACCGTACACTCGGTACCTCCCGCGAACGAGAGGCCGAGACGGACCCTGATGCAGTGGCAGAACCACTGACACCAGGCGAGGAAGTACCGGTTAGCCGGTACCCCTCTGGTCCCCGTAGTCTTCTTCCTTGCGGAAGAAGAGACGGGCCCCGCTCCCGAAGGAGCAGGAGGACCAGCGGAAGGAACCCTCCCGTCCCACCGAGGTGAGACGGGTCCCGAGAAGCTCCCGAGGGAGACTTCTTAGGAGGGAGGAGGCAACCTTCTTCTTCCTCGGCTGTGAAGCCTTAGAAGTCGAAGGGGAACGCCGGCAGCCGACGTCATGAAGAAGATGAAGACGACGACGACGACACCCTTCCTCCTCTTCTTCGTCAGCTTCCTCAGGACAGACGTAAGATCTGCTATCCAGGGCGGAGCCGGGGCTGCTGTAGCCGAAGCCACAGGGCCCGGACGCACCTGTACAGACAGACCAAAGTCTGGGGTAGTACCACACGAACAGGGACGATGTCAGCAGGTATGGGCATCTCAGGAACAGCAGGCACAGCCAGCACAGCATCGGTAGGGACAGCCAGCGCAGCAACGGCAGGGACAGCCAGCGCAGCAACGGCAGGGACCCCAGAATCGGCAGGTACGGCAGGCAGCACCGGAAACACAGGAAGTGGAGCAGCAGCCAGCAACATCCTGGTACCAGCGGCAGGTCCAGGGCGAGCTCTAGGGCAGCGGATGGTCGCGGCAGCGCGGCAACCACGAGCGGCGGCGGCGCACCCCCCCTCTCTGTAACGGCGAACGGCACTTCACAGCGGCTGTAGGCAAGACTGTTACCCCCACGTGAGGCGAGTAACACCAGGTGAGGAGGGACGTCGTCACCTGGAGCGTGGTCACCACTCCATGGGTGACCGCAGTAGGCCCAGACATAGAACCGCAGCCCCAGGGACACTAGCACGCCCTGCAAATGGAAGGACGCCCATACCTCACCAAGGTCCACCCTCGTGGCAGTAACACCTGCGGAAATAACAGTTAGTAGCGATTAGTCGGGGGGGAAGGGGTAACCCCTCGCGCGGGGGGGGTGAGCCTCTCCGAACGAGTGGAATACCCCGAATACAATTGTACATCGGGCACCGAGCGCCCTCCCCCGCCCTCGACGGATCGGGCGAGGAGAAGAACGCCGATAACCTCCCCCCCCCCCAAGGGGAAGGGCCATTTGTGGAGCTGAGCGGGGGGGGGGGGGTGTTTCTCGTTTCCCCACCCCCGCACAGCACCCATGTACCCAACAATAATATAAGAGCCCGAGCGCAATCGTGCCCTCGGCCCGAATGCAAGGGCATAAGGATCAATTCCCTGACTGAGCGGAACTTGAACCAATAAATATTGATGCAATCAATAATAAAAGGAATAAAATGAAAAAGAATCTTGCATTACGATTCACTTCACAATGAATAAGGGTCTCGGATCGAGCGCATTTGCGCCCTCGGTACCGAGCGCAAGGGTAAAAGGATCCATTCCCGATTATGAATGGAAACCTTGATCCATAATGAATTGATGCAATCAAAATATATATGAAAATGAAAAAGAATACTGCGCTTGCGATTTCACTTCATACAAATAAAAAGGGGAAGGATCAATTCCCGGGAAATAGCGGAAACATTGATCCAAGTAAACAATGCAATCTCAATAAAATATGAAAATGAAAAAGAACTGCACTTGCGATTTCACTTCATTCAAATAAAATGGGGAAAGGATCAATTTCCGGGTAAGCTCGGAACTGATCCAAAATGAGTATTTGCTACATCAAAAATAAATATATGAAAATGAAAAAGAATACTGTACTTGCGATTCCACTTCATACAGAATAAGTTTCGTGCCGAGCGCTTTCACTCGGCAACGAGCATACAGGTCAAAAAAATATAACTGAAAAGAGCACTTACTTACGATTTTCATCTACACATTTCCAACCAAAATATACGCTCGGAGCGAGCGCTCTCCCGCCCTCGGCACCGAGCTACACAATACGAGGATCATTTCTGGGAAAATGAATTCCCGCACTTACGCCCTTCGTCCCGGCCCGGCACTCGGGTAATCGGAGGGTGTGGAGAAACCAAGATCCTTTAATTCACAATTGAATTCAATGGAAATAAATATGAAATGATTGTACTTACAATTCAGTTTCACTAGATAAATAGAAAAAGAAAAACACAACCATGCGAAAGCAACGACGATGAAGTGGGCAGAGAGCGATGATACACGTCCACATGCCAGCAGGCCGAAAGCAAAAGTGATTTGTTTACCTCCCAGTCGCGCGCGCGCGCCTGTCGGACAAGCAGTTAACTACCGAACCCCTTGTTCGAAAGCTTACGACCTATCCAGCTGCCGCTAGTACCTTCCTATTGTAAAAGGACCGAAGGTTTGTATGCCGTGTCGGAACAACGGCCTATTTTAGTAGATAAAACTCAAGAAAACCCCACTAAAAATTTTATACCTGGTTTTTTAAATAGTTTTATCACAGAGTGCATTTTATGATGAAATTGATTAAAAAACCAGGAATATCTGGATATTTCTCACAGAAAAATACTGTGAATAGGCAAATTTCCCACGAATAATGGGTACATATGGTCTAGAGGGAAATCCGCAAATCCGTGGGTCCACAAATACAGGGGGTCCATTGTATGTTTAAATTCCACGAGACAAGTGTCGCATTTCTCTTCTTCGTATCAAAGGATCTAATTAAGTCCGAAATATCTTGATTAATGGATAAATTGATACCTCTGTGCCTGAACACTGAGGCAAGCATCGCTGTATCCTTTTATAGTCTAAGAAATCTCTGTTAGAGATGTTCTAGTAGAAGATTCTATTGCTTTTGCACCAGTTGCAGAATATGGTCCATTGCTTTTGCACCAGTTTTGGAATATGGTCCACTTGGTTTGGCATACATCAGATGACAACTTACATCTGCATTTGGAAATAGCTTCCGAAGTCCCTCTCGAAAACCCTTTTGCTCTGAGAAGTCTTTCGATAGTTTGTACCTGTCAGAGCCACAAAAGAAAACTTTTGATGAAAGTAATTGAAATGGAGCTGTCTGAGAAGCTTTCTCTTTTGAGGTAGAAGTCTTGGAAAGTCTTTCGGTAGACTCACTAGTTCTGGAAACCAATCATTGTTGAATGTTCAATACTTACCTGATCATTGTGAATGGAAAAAAAGTGTAGCGAAAATTCTCAGACTAATTGAATGGCATCTGTTGCCCATGCTCGAGGATCCAGAATTGGGGACCAAGAAAGTGGAAGTTAAAAGTTTTTCAACATTGCAAATAGGTTCAACATCGGTGTCCCCCGGTTTCCAAAGGTCTAAACATACCAGTGGATCCAAGGTCCATTCTGTCTGAATGACTTGGTTCCTGTGGCTCAGCTGGTCTGCCAAAACGTTCATTCTCCTTGAACAAATCTGAGCATCAACAAAGTCTGATTTTGTTTAGCCCTACGAGGAGGTCTCTCGCTATCCTTATTTGCTTATGTAAGCTAGAGCAGTTTTGTCCGAATGGACTCCAACTGTCTTCCCAGACACTACCATGGAAAAAGTCATCAGGCCAAATTATATTGCTTTTAACCCTTAAACGCCAACTGGACGTATTTTAACGTCAACATTTTTTTGTCTCTCGGGTGCCGACTGGACGTATTTTACGTCGACATACAAAAGTTTTTTAAAAAATTCGCGGAAAAATATTTTTAGGCCTACCAGCCGAAAACTCTTGAACCACGCGCCTTGGGGGATGCTGGGAGTTCACTGATCAAGGTGTTGTTTTGTTTACAATTGTTACGCAGGCGCGCAGGCGCGAATTTCTTTCTTGCCGCACTAAAAAGTATCTGTGACACATCTCTGAAATTATTTCGTCACTTTGACATAATTTTTGTACCATTTTAAATTAGCCGTTACATGGAGTATTATATTAGCCGTTACATGGAGTATTATTTTATGTAGAATACAACAAAAAAATACTCATGATTGTAGCTTTTATCAGTTTTGAGATATTTTCATATAAATAACGATAAGTGCCAAAATTTCAACCTTCGGTCAACTTTGACTCTACTGAAATGGTCAAAAAATGCAATTGTAAGCTAAAACTCTTATATTTTAGTAATATTCAATCATTTACCTTCATTTTTCAACTAATTGGAAGTCTCTAGCACAATATTTCGATTTATGGTGAATTTATGTAAAAACTTTTTCCTTACGTCCGCGCGGTAACTCTTCCGAAAAAAAAACATACATGCGATTATTGTAATGTTTGCACCATTTTAAAATTAGCCGTTACATAAAGTTTTATATATAGAAATGTGTGCAATTTCATGCACAATACAACTAAAAACAACCCATGGTTGTAGCTTTTATCAATTTTAAAATATTTTCATATAAAAAATGATAAGTGACAAATTTTCAACCTTCGGTCAACTTGACTCTACCAAAATGGTCGAAAAACGCAATTGTAAGCTAAAACGCTTATATTCTAGTAATATTCAATCATTTACCTTCATTTTGAAACAAATTGGAAGTCTCTAGCACAATATTTCGATTTATGGTGAATTTATGAAAAAAATAAAATTTTCTTTACGTCCTCACGATAACTCTTCCGAAAAAATCATACGTGCGATTGTGGTAATGTTTGCACCATTTTAAAATAGCCGTTACATAAAGTTTTATATATCAAAATGTGTGCAATTACATGTAGAATACAACAAAAAATAATTGAAGGTTGTAGCTTTTCTCATTTTTGAAATATTTGCATATAAATCACTATAAATAGAAAAAAATCCACATTCGGTCAACTTTGACTCTACCGAAATGGTCGAAAAATGCAATTGTAAGCTAAAACTCTTACAGTCTAGTAATATTCAGTCATTTATCTTCATCTTGAAACAAATTGGAAGTCTCTAGCACAATATTTAGATTTATGGTGAATTTAAAAGAAAAACTTTCCTTCCCTCCGCGCACGGATTCTCTGCCACAAATCTCCAAAATGCATACGTCCCATTCTCGGAATATTTGCTCCGTTTCATATTAGGCATTTCATAGAGTTTTATATATGAAAATGTGCGCAATTTTATGTAGAATAAAACGAAAAATATTTGAAGGTTGTAGCTTTTCTAATTTCCGAAATAATTGCATACAAAAAAAATATATACAAAAATTTGACATTCGGTCAACTTTAACTCGTTAGATATGGTCGAAAACTGCAATTGTAAGCTAATACTCTTACAGTATAGTAATATTCAATCATTTGTCTTCATTTTGAAAGAAATTGGAAGTCTCTAGGACAATATTTAGATTTATGGTGAATTTTTGAAAAAAATATTTGTTTACGTCCGCGCATTACGAATTCATGCATTATTTTGTGATAATATTTTCTCTCTGTTGCTTTTATCGTTTTACAATGTGTTATATACCAAAATGATCGCAATTTAGTGTACATTACAACATAAAAAAAGTAACTTGTTACCTTTAACCGTTTTGCGCACAGCGCGATTTGAATACAATTATATATGAAATTTCGTTTTTGCGCTATCATATATCGCATTATTTATATATGATGATAATTTTTTTCATTTCTGATGGTTGCATACTAAACTTCAGCCAATGACAAAAAAAGGAGCCAAAAATGAACTCTTAATCTTGAAAACTAAGCGCCCTTCTAGTAACCTGTCTCTTGATTTCCACCAACACAGGTGTTTCTTGATTTCCTGGGTGATCGGAAACTTGAATGAGTCGGGGTGTCTTTTTCTGTCCCATTTGTATCTTAGATAGAATTGAAGAACTCTTAGATGAAGTCTCCCTAGGGAGACAAACTGCTCTATTGAGGCCAATGTCCCCAGGTTACTCATCCAGACGTTGGCCGTGCAATACTGAAAATTCAGGTATCTGTCTACTTTCTGCAGACATGACTCCACTCTTTTCGGGGAAGGAAAAGCCCGAAAACAAAGAGAGCTGAAAGTCATTCTCCTGACAATGAGTCATCTGTGATTTTTGGTGATTTACATTACAAATCCTAGTTCCTGTGCCAGTAAAGTGTTTTCCGAAGGTCCTCCACACATTGTTACTTCGATTTTGCTAGAAGAAACCATTCATCCAAGTAGAAAGCTATGTTGATCCCCATTAGATGGAGCCAACCTGCTACAGGAGCAAGGATGCATGTGAATACTTGCAGGGTGGTTGAAAGCCTGAAGCACTATGCCTGAAACTGAAACACTTGGTCCAAAACAAATCTTAGAAAATTTTGGGATTTCAGATGGATGCTAAATTCAAATGTGTTGTTTCCATTTTGAATTTCATCTTTTGGACAAAAACATTCAGGGCATTAAGTCCAAAACTCGTCTCCATCCCCCCTGATGACTTCAGCACTACAAAAAGGATATTGTAGAACCCTCCCTCCAACTCTTGATCTGGGACTACATACTTCCATTGCTTCTTTCTCGAGAAATAAGGGCACTTCCTCCTTGAGAGCCAAAAATCTCAGTAAATTCTCGGAGTAAGTGATTAAGGCACTTCTTAATGGTCCTTGACGAGAACCATACATTGGCTGGGGTTCTGGCAGAACCTCTTTGACCCCTTCCTTAAAAGGAATAGGACTGCAAAGGAGATGAAGATTTAGAGGAAACGTGTTTCCATAGCTGTCTGAATGACTTCATTAGTAAATCCTGTGTCGACTTCTTCTGTAGCTCACAAGAAATCCCATCTACTTTCATCTGTGGAAACAGACCTTCTCTCGATAAGAGGTGAAAACAGAAGGGCCAATCTCTGAATTGATGTCACTCCTTTTGTGGTAAAAGACCACCATAACTTCTTCAAAACTCCCTCTTCTTCAAAACTCCCATGGCATAGGAGGCAGCTAGTTCCCAAGAGCCATCTCTAACTCTTTTATCCGCACATAAAAATACATTAAGGAGATCCAACGAAAATTCTACTGGTAAATTAGGATATTCCTGGATTTTGCGAGCCAGAGAGCCTATCGTCCAGACAAGGAAACTCACAATTATCAAGGCTTTAAAAATATTAAGAAAATGGTCCACCTCAGCTGATGAGAACATGGTCTTGGTTGCAGAGAAGGCTGACCTCCAGGTAGAATCTATGAGACTGGAGAAGTCACACCCAAGGAAGGAACTTCTTATCATGTAGTATGAGTACCTTCTCTTCAAAAGACGAGATGATGGATAACTAGAGTTGAATTTACCCAATTCTCTCTTTTCTGACATACATTTCTCCACTTCTTTTAGAGCCTTCCTTGCTGAAATAGAAAGCACCATCTGTGTTACATAAGCAGACCCTGCAGGCCGACTACTTAATTGTAGACTCGACGCTGAAGATGAAGGTATTGCAGGAGAGAAGTAAGTTGGGTAGCTCTGTGTAAATAGCACAACAAGGATGCGTAAGCAGTAAGGGGAGTCTTCTTCCACTTCCTCTTCTTCCTCAACCAAAGATACCAGAGACATTGTTAAGTCCCTCGTAGCTGAGGACAGCTTCTTTACACAACTCAAGATGTCGTCCAATTGCTGCTTAATCAGTGCGAAAGAGGGATCCAACAACCTTGAAGGTTGTTGTATAGGGGCTGGAGCTGCGGACTCGTCTAACCGACGCCAAGCTATCATCTAAATGCAAGGACTGACGCTGTCTTTCTGTACAAGAAGGCTCAAATCCAGGTTTATGATAAGGAGCTCTGGCGGCAAATACCGTCAAGGAGTGAGAGGGTGCTAGAGTGCTAGCGAGCGCTCAGGTGCAAGTGGGAGCAAGCTGGCGCTCGGGAGCAAGCAGGTGCTTGGGCGTACATGGGCGCACGCAAGCACTCAGGATCATAAGACTGCTCGGGCACAAAAGAGCACTAACCTGATGCATATGGTTGTGGCGCTTCACAATCACTTGACATTTGTCTGAATGTTCACTGGAAAAACTATCGGCTGTCTCAAAAACTACACAAGGGAACAGCTTCTCTCACTCTTTTACAAGGTACCTGAGGGGTGCGAAGCACTTCTAATAAACTTTTCAACGGTCTTGACTTACCACTGTTGTGCCATTGGTACCTCTGTTCCAGACTCGAATTATGGAAACTAGCCTTAAGACGATGCATTTCACGAAATACGCCTTTCCACTGACTATCTGTCGACACCTGGGCATTTGCAGCAGGTGCGAGTGAGGGACAGACTCCCCGGGGGCAGACCCCACAGACCTCCCTTGGGCTTCCGGTATAGCTTCTCCCTTGTGCAGGGGGGTATGCTAATGATCTTTGCCTGGGAGAATTGGCGGGCTGAGAAGCCAGCTCCTCCACTGTCACTTCATGATCACTCACAACACTTTATTTTTCATAAAAGCTTTTACAGAAGCCCCAATTTGAGCCACTGTATTCACTAACATGTCAAAATTTTTCTCAAGAATGGCAATGGCATTGGGTTCAGGAGTGTGGGAGCTGGGTCCAGGATTAGGCGGAAGAGAGACTGGACTATTAATGGGGGATAAAGCAGAGAGAAACAACAGGTAATTCAGCAGGAGATTTAGCCAATTCCTGACTTCCTAAATTCTTGTCCCTAGCAGTTTCTTTCCCCTTTCTGTCTTTCTCTAGTTTATTCAAATGAGTAAGACTTTCCAATCCTTACACTCATCACAAGTCATACTAGCTGAACACACAAGTCTCCAGCAAGATGTACATTTAGTGAGCAAATCATACTTTGCTCAAGCCATTCTAGTATTGCAGCCTGTGCTGCAATAACGAATACTTGTCGAACTTGTGTCAGAAATCTTTAAACTAACATGTCAAAAAGCAAGTCTTTGTCTAGAATAGTCCCTACTTTCTGAGAAAACCCTGTATATCTAATTGCCAAAAAGCTACTGAAAACAAAATACTTAACAAATTTGCAATAAAATCAAATAAAATCAATGAAGAGAATTTCAAAAATAACAATGTCGGAAATTGTATTTTTCCTAACTATACAAACCTGAGGTCCTTTAACAATAGGAGGGTGCTTAGCGGCAGCTGAACCGATCATAAGCTTCAAACAAGGGGGTTCAGTAGTTAACTAATTGTCCGGCAGTTGGCGGTCAGCTCGACTGCAAGGAGAGGAGTCACTTTGCTTTAGGCCCAGGAAACACAGAGGGGTGGCATGAGGTCAGGTTTGTGTAGTTAGGAAAAATAAAATTTCCGACAAATTGTTATTTGTTCCGATGCGTATACAAACCCTCGGTCCTTTAACAATAGAAGACTCACTTCTTGGTGGGTGGAATCCAAGTCTTACGAACAGACTGGTGTTCGTCCTACCTTGGTTCCCTCCCTGGTAGTAAGAGCAGAGGGAGGGATCCTAGCCTCTGCCCAGCTGATCGGGGTGTGCACCGCAGGATCAGTGGTCAGACTTCTGGACCAAATTTATAAGAGGGAGGCAAGTGTACCTCTTATAAATAGCAAAAGGCAAGAACTAGTTCCTACTTCACGAGCAAAAATGAAGTCATGGGTTTGTCTCTTGTTGACTTCCACTCCCCCCCCCCTTGTTGGGGAGTGGCAGATAAACACTCCTATCCCTACTGAAAGGGATAGGATGGAGCTCAGTTGTGTAGCTTACCTGCATCAGCCTCCTGTTCAGCGTAGTGAAGACCTCGGCCCTCTGCCCACAGGTAGAGGAGAAGAACGAAAGAGGAAGAGAAGCCAGTCACACTCTCTTTCACTTGTCCATTCATGCACTCACACAAGGATGCGATGCTGTTCTGTCCGCTCGGGGGCTGGGTAGACTACACAACTTGTTGAGCAGCCACCACGGGTCCCAAGGAAAAAAGTGTCCAAGGACCTGTGGGTAATATCCCGAAGGTAGAATGAAGTGAAGGTGGTCTGGTTGGCCCAAACCCCTGCCTTCAGAACTTGCACCAGGGAGAAGTTCTTGCGGAACGCAAGGGTTGGACCAATACCTCTGACTTCATGGGCTCTCGGATGAAGGGTACGGGTGTCGTCACTACCATCTGTGTCGTACGCCCTCCTGATCACCTCACGCAGCCAGAAATAGAGTGTTCTTGGAAACTTCTTTCTTGGTAACCCCGGTGCTAACAAAGAGGCGTCGACACTCAGGCCTGAGGTGCCGAGTTCTCTTCAGATAGCACCGTAGCGCCCTCACAGGACAAAGCAGCATCTCATCCACATCATTATTGGTGAAGTCCTTCAGGGAGGGGTTCGTGAAAGACTCGAACCGGTCGTCAGGGACCGAAGGATTCTGAGTCTTCGCTACGAAGTTCAGGACGAAATCGAACGTCACGGATCCCCATCCCTTGGAATGCTTGACATTGAAGGAAAGACCATGAAGTTCCCCTACTCTCTTCGCCGATGCCAGGGCCAGCAGGAAGAGGGTCTTGAGGGTCAGATCCCTGTCTGACGACTCTCGGAGTGGCTCGAAGGGTCTGCGAGTCAAACTCCTAAGGACAGAGTCACATCCCACCCCGGGGGGCTGAGTTCCCTGGGTGGGCAAGACCTCTCGAAGCTCTTCATCAGGAGGGAGATCTCGAAAGAGGAGGAGATATCCACACCTCGCAGTTTAAGGACTAGGGCCAGGGCAGCTCTGTATCCTTTAACTGCGGAGACGGAGAGGAGCTTCTCTCGGCGAAGGAAGATGAGGAAATCCGCTACCTGCTGAAGAGTGGCTCTGAGTTGAGAGAGACCCCGTCCACGACACCAACCACAGAAGACGGACCACTTCCCCTGGTAGACAGCTGCAGAGGACTGTCTGAGGTATCCAGCCATCTCTGTTGCTGCGCTGTGAGAAAAGCCTCTCGCTTGCAAGAGATGGTGGATAACAGCCAGCCGTGAAGACACAGGGACTCGACCGACTGGTGGTACCATTCTACGTGTGGCTGGCACAGGAGGTTGTGCCAGGGGGGAATCTCTCTCAGTGCTTCGGCAAGCAGAGCCAGCAGGTCCATGTACCAAACAGTGTGCCACCAGGATCATCCGAAGATTTGTGGTGATCAGCGCCCTGCTGATCACTTTGCGAATCAGACAGAACAGGGGAAAGGCGTAAACGAAGAGGTTGTCCCACGGGTGTTGAAGAACGTCCTATGCAGCTGCCCATGGGTCCGGCACAACCGACTAGAAAACCTGGAGTTTTCTGTTTTGCAGGGTGGCGAACACATCCATGACAGGACGCCCCCACAGGTTCAAGAGCCTTCCCGCCATGTCTAGGGTGGAGGGACCACTCGGTTCCTATCACCTGATCCCGACGGCTGAGCTTGTCTGCTACCACATTCCTCTTGCCTGGAATGTAGCAGGCTGACAGCTCTACAGAGTGTGCCACGGCCCACTCGGGAGGGACACTAGGGGCCCCTGCTTGTTGACGTACGCCACTACCATGGTGGTGTTGCTCATCAACACCACCGAGTGTCCCACCAGATGATCTTGGAACTCTTGGAGAGCGAGGAACGTTGCCTTGAGCTCCAGGAGGTTGATGTGAAGGTGCTTGTCGTGATGGTCCAACACACCTGCAGTCAGCAGGTGTGCGCCCCATCCCTCAGTCGATGCATCTGAGAACAGCAACATCTCCGGGGGGGAGTGCGAAGAGGCACTCCTCTTACGAGGTTCCCGTCGTCCAGCCACCAGGCTAGGTCCTGCCTCACCTCCTCCGTGAGGGGCACGGGGAAGAAAGGAGGGTCTCTTGCCTGTGACCAACACTCCTTTAGTCTCCACTGAAGAGACCGCAGGTGAAGACGCCCGTGAGGGACTAGCTTCTCGAGAGATGACAGGTGACCGATCACAACCTGCCACTGCTGAGCTGGTTGCTCCTGTAGAGACAGGAACTGTCCTGCTGCCTCCCTGAACCTGCTGATCCGCGAATCTGCGGGGAAGACTTGCCCTGGTTCCGTGTCAATCAGCAGGCCCAGGTACTTCATCCTCTGCTTGGGCTCGAGGTCTGACTTCTCGTAATTCACTACGATCCCCAGATCGTGGCAGAATTCGAGGAGTCGATCTCTGTCCTGCAGCAACTGTGAGCGGGAACTCGCCAGGACTAACCAATCGTCGAGATACCTCCCAAGACGTATCCCTACCAAGTGGACCCAAGCCGACACTAGCGCATATGATCTGGTCGGTCCTAGGACCGTGCCAGGTTCGTAGGGCGTCGTGGCGGGATCCTTCCGCTCCGTGCCTGGATCCTGGTGCCGAGCAGACTCGGTTGCCTGGGTCTTGACTGTTCAGTCACCCACAAGTAACCGTACACTCGGTACCTCTCGAGAACGAGAGGCCGAGACGATACTTGGCACCAGGCAAGGAGGTACCAGTGCTAGCCGGCGCTCATCCGGTCCCCGTCGTCGTCTTCCGTGCGGAAGGAGAGAAGGGCCCCGTTCCCGAAGGAACAGGAGGACCAGCGGAAGTCCCAACTGTCCCACCGGAGTGGGATGGACCCTTAAAAATCTCAGGACGAGCCTTCTTAGGGGGGAGGAGGCTAACTTCTTCTTCGGCTGTGGGGCCTTAGAAGTTGAAGGGGAAGCGGCAGCAGACGATGACGACGAAGAAGACGACGACAACACCTTCCTCTTCTTCTTCTTCTTCTTCTTCTTCTTCGTCAGCTTCCTCAGCACCACCGTCAGGTCTTCATTCCAGGACGGAGCCGGGGCAGCTGCCGAAGCAACAGGGCCCGACTGCACCTGTCCGGAAGGACCTGGGGTGGGGGCAGCAACACCACGGGCAGGAACGACGGTGGCAGGAACTGGTACCGGCACTGGAGCGGCAGCATACTCAGGAACAGGAGGCGGGGCAGGAACCAGCGGCATCCTCTGCACAGGAGGCAGGTCCAGGGGAGAGCTCTTGGGACACCGGAAGTCAGGGGCTGAAGCAAAAGCGGCAAAACCAGGTGTCGGCGTCACAGCGAGCATCATCACCTCCGGCAGCGGCGCCTGCACAGCAGCTGTCAGGGTCACCGTGGCTACGTGCTGGGTGTACACCAGATGCGGCAGAGCAGCGTAGCCAGGCGAGGACACCGTCGTGGTAGTCGTGGTGGTCGGCCGTAGGTTACCGGCATGGCCCCCCTCGCCAGGTGACTCAGCAGCCCCTGAACCGTCGGTGTCCCTCGGAGCCCCAGTGAGTACCGGGCCCGTCCAAGATCGTCCCCCGTGGCAAGCAGATCTGAGGAAGGAAAAGTCAGGTGAGTTATAGGGGGGGCTCTCCCCTTGCCCGGGGGGGACAGTTCCCACCCCGAGCGAACGGAGGACCCCGAGTACAACCGGATGTCGGGGTACCTCGGCCGGCCCCCTCCACGCTCGACTGATCAAGAGAGAAGGAGTGAGAAACCTCCCCCGAAGGAGAAGGAGCCATACGAGGGAGCCGAGATGGAGGGAGAAAAGAAGAAGACATGTCCGTAACCAAGGGCGTAGCCGGAGAACCCTCCGACGACTCCTTGGCCGGCTTACGCGGCTTCTTCCTCCCCCCTTAGCGCTCCCACTGCTCCTACGACCAAAAAATACATACATCACATGTCTCAGTGCGAGAGCATTCCTGCCCTCGACACCGAGTACAAAACTCATGAGGGTCAACCTCAACAGAGGACCGAAAGGCCTCACACTTACGACCCTCCACACCAGGGCACAATCTGCGGCTGATGGGGGGGCGAGGGGGTCTCTCCAGCTCTTGGGATTCCATTTTGAATCACAATACTCACAATAATCACTGTATGATACACAAAAACACACACGTACTTACGTATATCCTTGCACAAATACACACAGTAAAAGAGAAAGAAAAAAACATTCACGCAGTGACATAAACAAAGCATACGACAAGAAGCAGGCAGAGAGGCCAGCAACACGTCCATCAACCTACGCAGCCGAAAGCAACGTGACTCCTCTCCTCGCAGTCGAGCTGACCACCAACTGCCAAACAAGTAGTTAACTACCGAACCCCCTTGTTCGAAGCTTACGACTGTTCAGCTGCCGCTAAGTACCTTCCTATTGTTAAAGGACCGAGGGTTTGTATACGTATCAGAACAAACATCACTGCTGCTCACGACCGTCGCCAAAGAGCCGGTATGGAGAAATTGGTTCTCTATGCTCAGTTGATCCTTTCTGTAATGACAGCTATAAGAAATAATATTGGATAGGGTAGCGTAAAAACAGAAAAGAGAGAATAATCAGAGTACAGTGAAAATAACGAGAGAGAGAGAGAGAGAGAGAGAGAGAGAGAGAGAGAGAGAGAGAGAGAGAGAGAGAGAGAGAGAGAGAGAGAGAGAGAGAGAGAGCGCTTTGGTGTGTGAGTCAAATTTAATCAACAAGCATAGACATAACAAACCATAGTCACAGGATGTTGGCGAGACAAGAAAGCGGTAACAACCATAACACCATCGCGATAGAAATCTTAAAACCGCCATAAAATCTTTGACCTGTGACCTTGCACCAGACTCACTCAGCTTCTATCGATAATGAAGCTCCACCTCCAGGAGGAGATATTAACATGTTAATTAATTGACTCCACCTTAAAGAGGAGGAATTAACATGTTAACCCCACCTACAAGGGGATGGGGTAAGATAAGAGAGACTCCACTCCACAAATCAAGAATCTGTTTGGGCAGAGAACTAGAACATACACAGCCTTAGGAGGTTGGGCCTAATTCGATCCTGGGGTAGCTGACTGCAGAACGCCAGGAGAGAAGAGAGGACCAGTTGCCATCGTACAGTAAAGAAGCAAGACTTTGCCAGTGGTCATAACCAGATTCTTAAGTTGTAAACTTTGCTTTTGTAACTTGTATTCTTTGCAATAGTAAAGAAAAAACTCTTCCGTTTGTCTCATTCAAACTCACCTGAGAGACTAATATTATTACTAATCCAGAACTACTAATTAAGGAGAAATATAAAGTCAAACAAAGAACCAGATCGCAGAACGAATTATCTAGAAGAAACAAGCAGGTAAGAGAACATACACTCAAACACTCTACTAACACCATAACACACTTTCCCGAAAGTCGGCAGGGCCATTTACCTACATTTTTAAAACAAAGGAATCGCTATTGCGAATTTCAGATTTTTTAGCAGCCGGTACTTCCAAACTTTTAGCTATGTAATTAGTACTTGGTAAGTTACATTACAAAAATTATAATTATAGCTCACACAATATCAAAACAAATAAGAAATAAAATAAGTAACAAATTCTGAGCATATTTGTTATAAAATATTACATAAATTTACCGAGAACAAAGATGCAATATCGTTTTTGGATTTATAAATTTTTTTTCTAATATTTTTTTGCACTTTTCTTTGCAAAATTACATTTATAACTGACATACTATCATAAAAGATAAGAACTAAAACCAACAGCAACCCCTTGGTATATTTATGAGCAAATTTACAAAAAGAAGTCTTATGAGACAGAGGCAGTACCCTTGAAGTCAAGATCCCAACTCAAGTCTCTCATGAGCCACCCAGTGGATTTTAGCCAGTCTAAAAGTTGCCATTAGTGAATTTATGGGCTACAGATGTAATGGCACCTGTTTCTTGCCTGATTCCCCCAAATCGATGGCGCGTCATACTGTTACTCACCATGAGTCACTGTCGTCCACCCAAAACCTGTTATAGGCAGCCACCGGTTACTGGCATTTCGGTTTTACGGTGCTTGTTCAATATATCCATAACTGGGTTTTACCCTTCATAGGGTTTATAGCACCGTTGTCTGGTTATCGGTGGCTTAGGCTAAGTGCCAAGACCACCTTATAAAATACAAATATGGATATGCATCTTTTCCTTGACTCTTTTAAAGTTACCCTTTACTTTGCTGTCTCCAGTAATACTGTATGTAGTCTTATATTAATATTGTATTATAAAATACAAGCAAATCAACTATGTTTTGGTTTGGAAAAATCAGCTGAGGGCAGAGGTAAGATTATTTTACCGTATTTAACTCAGTTCAGAGCAATTGTCTTGCTTCTATATAGCGTAAATTAATCTCAAGAAACTCTATTCATATGTGACAAGGTTATTTTTGTTATATATCTATATAGTCTAAATTAATCTCTAAAAACTCTATTCATATGTGACAAGGTTATTTTTGTTATATGGATGTAAGGTGCACGACTTTTCCCCCAGGCTGAAAAGAACACGCACATGGAAAAGTTTTTGGTAAAATTCAGTACGTCCAAACTATAACTCATGTACGCTTCTACTTAGTGTTAATATGTGGGCAAATGATTGAATTATTTCCTAAAGCAATCAGAACATCTTTACGATGCTTAGAAATAATAAAAATGATGTGATGAACATGAATTTTTTCAGAAAAATCGTAGATATTTTTTGGAAATAATCATGAAAATTATAATAATTAGGTATGGTGAGCTTGTTTTATACCTAAATTGTGTAGAAATGTTTGCTCTTTCACGTGGAAGCAATAATTTTGATTAAAAAAGGCTAATTTTTTAGGAAGTGCAATTTTCAGATTTTCCAACCTACTTATGTTGACTTTTTGTATCGTAGCTAAGTAAGCTAGCGGCATCGGGTTTGCTTTTTCTTCGAGATTCATTATCTGTTGACCAAATGGCGTCGACTACATTTTCTATGATTGATGTATTTTTTTTTATGAATTTTTCCCAAAAATAACTTACATATGACGCGCCCGACGCGTCATCTGTGCACTTAAGGAAAAAAATTTATTGACGCGGTACGCGTCATTAGATCACGAGAGGGTTAAGTAGTACAGAAAAAGCCACTATTCAAAAAATAGAGAAGCATCTCTGTATGTAACACTATGCTTGAGAAAGGGTCTGCTTCCTAAATATAATAATAATAATAATAATTGGAAAGTAAATCCACAGTAGTGTGACTGTTTGAATGTGTTATTTAAAATATGTAAGGCAGAAAGCTTTCGATGACAAGGAGGACTGTGCATGGCATTGAAAGCTTTCTGCTTTATATATTTTAAATAACACAAATCAAAAACTCACACTAATGTGGATTTACTTTCCCATTATATTGACTCATGCGATTATGAATTTTCTTTGAATAATAATAATAATAATAATAATAATAATAATAATAATAATAATAATAATAATAATAATAATAACAATAATAATAATAACATCTCTCCCATATGTAGGAAGTGCAATACAAAAAATGAAACCATAAACCACATAGCAAGCGAATGCCCGGCACTTGCACAGAACCAGTACAAAAAGAGGCATGATTCAGTAGCAAAAGCCCTCCACTGGAGCCTGCGCAAGAAACATCAGCTACCTTGCAGTAATAAGTGGTACAAGCACCAACCTCAGGGAGTGATAGAAAACGATCACGCAAAGATCCTCTGGGACTATGGTATCAGAACGGATAGGGTGATACGTGCAAACAGACCAGACGTGACGTTGATTGACAAAGTCAAGAAGAAAGTATCACTCATTGATGTCGCAATACCATGGGACACCAGAGTTGAAGAGAAAGAGAGGGAAATAATGGATAAGTATCAAGATCTGAAAATAGAAATAAGAAGGATATGGGATATGCCAGTGGAAATCGTACCCATAATCATAGGAGCACTATGCACGATCCTAAGATCCCTGAAAAGGAATCTAGAAAAACTAGAGGCTGAAGTAGCTCCACAACCCGGAACCCCACACTATAAATACCACCCAGTCGAATTGGAGGACTGTGATAAGAGCAAAAAAAAAAAATAAATAAATAATAATAATAATAATAATAATAATGATATAGACTATACAGCCAACTAAGAGGGGAAGGCAACCACCAAGAAATTCCTGAAGCTGAACCAAGTAAGAGACTCTGGGAAAACATATGAAGCAATCTGGTATCACATAACAAACATGCAACATGGCTCCAGGAAGTCAAGGAAGAAGAAACAGGGAGAATAAAACAAAGATTCACAGAGATCACGACAGACACAGTCAGACACCAACTAAAGAAAATGCCAAACTGGAGAGCCCCAGGTCCCGATGAAGCCCATGGATACTGGCTCAAAAAACTTCAAGGCCCTACACCCACGAATAGCAGAACAACTCCAGCATTGTATCTCAAATCACCATGCACCCAAATGGATGACCACAGGAAGAACATCCTTAGTACAAAAAGACAAGAGGAAGGGAAATATAGCCAGTAACTACAGGCCTATCACCTGCCTACCAATAATGTGGAAGTTACTAACAGGTATCATCAGTGAAAGGCTATACAATTACCTAGAGGAGACAAACACCATCCCCCACCAACAGAAAGGCTGCAGAAGGAAGTGTAGGGGCACAAAAGACCAGCTCCTGATAGACAAAATGGTAATGAAGAACAGTAGGAGAAGGAAAACCAACCTAAGCATGGCATGGATAGACTATAAGAACGCCTTCGACATGATACCACACACATGGCTAATAAAATGCCTGAAAATATATGGGGCAGAGGAAAACTCTATCAGCTTCCTCAAACACACAATGCGCAACTGGAATACAATACTTAAGCTCTGGAATAAGACTAGCAGAGGTTAATATCAGGAGAGGGATCTTCCAGGGCGACTCTGTCCCCACTACTCTTCGTAGTAGCCATGATTCCCATGACAAAAGTACTACAGAAGATGGATGCTGGGTACCAACTCAAGAAAAGAGGCAACAGAATCAACCATCTGATGTTCATGGATGACATCAGGCTGTATGGTAAGAGCATCAAGGAAATAGATACCCTAATCCAGACTGTAAGGATTGTATCTGGGGACATCAGGATGGAGTTTGGAATAGAAAAATGTGTCTTAGTCAACATACAAAAAGGCAAAGTAACGAGAACTGAAAGGATAAAGCTAACAGATGGGAGCAACATCAAACACATAGATGAGACAGGATACAAATACCTGGGAATAATGGAAGGAGGGGATACAAAACACCAAGAGATGAAGGACACGATCAGGAAAGAATATATGCAGAGACTCAAGGCGATACTCAAGTCAAAACTCAACGCCTTAAATATGATAAAAAGCCATAAACACATGGGCAGTGCCAGTAATCAGATACAGCGCAGGAATAGTGGAATGGACGAAGGCAAAACTCCGCAGCATAGATCAGAAAACCAGGAAACATACGACAATACACAAAGCACTACACCCAAGAGCAAATACGGACAGACTATACATAACACGAAAGGAAGGAGGGAGAGGACTACTAAGTATAGAGGACTGCATCAACATCGAGAACAGAGCACTGGGGCAATATCTGAAAACCAGTGAAGACGAGTGGCTAAAGAGTGCATGGGAAGAAGGGCTAATAAAAGTAGACGAAGACCCACAAATATACAGACAGGACAATGACAAACAGATCAGAGGACTGGCACAACAAACCAATGCACGGACAATACATGACAGACTAAAGAACTAGCCAGTGATGACACATGGCAATGGCTACAGAGGGGAGAGCTAAAGAAGGAAACTGAAGGAATGATAACAGCGGCACACGATCAGGCCCTAAGAACCAGATATGTTCAAAGAACGATAGACGGAAATAACATCTCTCCCATATGTAGGAAGTGCAATACGAAAAATGAAACCATAAACCACATAGCAAGCGAATGCCCGGCACTTGCACAGAACCAGTACAAAAAGAGGCATGATTCAGTGGCAAAAGCCCTCCACTGGAGCCTGTGCAAGAAACTTCAGCTACCTTGCAGTAATAAGTGGTACAAGCACCAACCTCAGGGAGTGATAGAAAACGATCACGCAAAGATCCTCTGGGACTATGGTATCAGAACGGATAGGGTGATACGAGCAAATAGACCAGACGTGACGTTGATTGACAAAGTCAAGAAGAAAGTATCACTCATTGATGTCGCAATACCATGGGACACCAGAGTTGAAGAGAAAGAGAGGGAAATAATGGATAAGTATCAAGATCTGAAAATAGAAATAAGAAGGATATGGGGTATGTCAGTGGAAATCGTACCCATAATCATAGGAGCACTAGGCACAATCCTAAGATCCCTGAAAAGGAATCTAGAAAAACTAGACGCTGAAGTAGCTCCAGGACTCATGCAGAAGTGTGTGATCCTAGAAAGGGCGCACATAGTAAGAAAATGATGGACTCCTAAGGAGGCAGGATGCAACCCGGAACCCCACACTATAAATACCACCCAGTCGAATTGGAGGACTGTGATAGAGCAAAAAAAAAAAATTATTATTATTATTACTATTATTATTATTATTATTATTATTATTATTATTATTATTACATATCATAATGATGATGATGATGAGTATTATTACTCAAGCTGGGTAATACGTACATAGTATCTGGGGTAAAATTAGCTTGCAATAGTGAGCATTGGGATAACAGCCTACATGAGACCTTATCTTCACATATAAAACCTGGAGCTGATTTATTTAGACTTTTTGGAAAAAAAGTCTCTCATATGCCATCAAATGTAGTAACTTTCCTGATGTATTACATATACCAATACCTGTTATAGCCAAAATTCATAGTTCCCATTCTTTAATGACCACTGATTGTATTTGAGTGAATGAAGCTATGAACAATCCAAAAATAAAAATTATTCTATAAAATGTACTTATAACGCTATACCTGTAAAACTCGAACTGGCTTTCAAATATACAATATCAAATTTATGAATACTGTATCCATAATTCAGCGATATTCAGTACTAAATTCTGTAAGCTACGTTACTCAAAAGCGCTCGTCATAAACCATACTAACAGAAGAATCCAAATCTAAAATACTGCCATGGCAATGTGCCATATGGCATAGTACTACACATTTCTAATTAAAAAAAAGTATTGTGATAAAATCTATGGTCAGTAACTATAAACTACCCAGTGGGCATGTAAATTGTTAATCCAGCCCATTCTGAGCTGGCATATTGTATGCTTATTGCTGAAATTACTAACTGAACATCTTGACTACTTTAATAATCAAGATATTCAAAACACCAAGATATTAGTCAGTAACTGTAAACTTAAAACTTTAAATTCCCCCAACATATTGCATCAAATAATAGTAACTATGTATATAATTCAGACCTCTCTATATAAAAACAATAAAATATGTATCAAACAACACTGAAAGACATACCAGTGCAACAATTGAAAACTCTACATAGTTGCTTACCTTTTCCAAGCTAGCTTATTGCTTTTATTATACTGGATAATTTAGGAAATTTTAAAATATCACATAACAGGTACTTCAAAATCAAATAAGCAATTTTGGAATATTAGGATGCTTTTCATTAAAAAGTACTTTTTTTATCTACAGTGTGCTTTACAGCATTAAATGTGAACATCTGCAATTCTTATTTACTGCAATATACATATACCTACATAAGTATATACCATTTTGCTTTTTTTTTTAAACTCTTTTCTAATTCATCATTTGTCAGTTTTATTATAAAAGCCAAGAAAATTTAATGAGTTGGAAAATTAATAACTAAATTTAAGGAAATACTACTTAAATAAACTAACCTTTCTTCTGACTAATCGTGCTCCCTGGTGTAGGACGATCTCGAGTAATTTTGCTAAAGTCCATTTTGCCACTTGTTTTTTCATTAGCATAAGAAATTCTTGCAGACCCAGGGGGAGTAGATACCTAAAAATAAAAAAATAAATTTTTATTCATTTTCTGAATAATAATAATAATAAAAGCAGACTGAAGTAGGTACTACTATAAAAAACGCCGAATACAGAACAGTCATTAAAACATTATTATTTGAATAATTACTTACTGTTAATGATAGCTTTTATCTCTGAGCTGATATATCAAATGGTATTCAAACAAAATATCAAATGGTTGTCCAGATGATTGTCTAGTGCACCTATTCTCCACCAGGTGTATTTTGAAAGTTTCAGCTCTTGTCAGAATTCTTGACAGCCCAC
>NC_087202.1:68384313-68390021 GCF_015104395.2 Macrobrachium nipponense | reverse complement strand
CAGGCAGGCAGGCAAGTAAGGTTGCCCTTGATCATGCAATAGCCTCGATAATTGTAGTTTATGAATCTCTCTCTCTCTCTCTCTCTCTCTCTCTCTCTCTCTCTCTCTATATATATATATATATATATATATATATATATATATATATATATGATATATATATATATATATATATATCATACAATATATATATATATACATACATACATACATACATACATACATACAATTGTGTGCATACAAAAACATATACAGTAAGTTGTTCTCGATGTTTCTCACGACTTGAAATTGATCTGGAAGAAAATTACAATTAGGACAAAAAAAAAAAAATTGAAAAGAAGTGCAATTTAAGCAACACTAATCGTCTCCCATTAACAATTTATATTTTCGCCATTAAAATGGGAAAATATGGTTACGAAAGGGATTTATCTAAGAAGATTTTCTGTAGGTTGTAATGGGATGATTTGTAATTCTATGTAGTAGAGTGAATTTGATGATGCATTGGGAGGTGTACGTATATGACAGCTTCTTTCAGTTCGGTGTTCTCAGTCGTTTTCAGAGGAAAATTTACTTCTCTTTGAGAGAGAGAGAGAGAGAGAGAGAGAGAGAGAGAGAGAGAGAGAGAGAGAGAGAGAGAGAGAGAGATTGATGTTTTGCAAGAATTGGACAATATTTAGAATGGTGTATGTATCATGTCAGTTGTGTGGAAGGTTGTCGCTGTTGACTGAAGGATTTGATTGATTGGTAAAACGTTTCGTTTTGGGGTACGGTGTATACGGTGTATGAAGGCTTTGACATTTAGATTTCCATTCAGTTCCTTTGAATCCAGTGGTGGACACAAGGGTTTTACTTGAAGGCTGAAAATCTTTGCGAAGATTTGTTTGCACTTTAGTAATTGCTCGCTTCTTGTGACTGCGGTGACCAGGGACTTAGCAAGGATTTCCAGAATGGCTTGTCTTCCCCTGTCCTCAATCAGAGCTCAACACTGAAAACATCGAGGAGGTCGGCAACTCTTGTTAGTTTGTTTTTGCCAATTCGCCGCAGGACTTTGGAAGAGAACTTTAAAAACAAACAAGTGATCCCACCAAAAAATGCCGTGCAGTAGGAGGGAAAATATGCATTGTTTGTTTACGCCGTTGTCGGTGGAGCTACTAAGCAGCTGGTATCCTTTAAGGACATGCTGAGGAAAAAGTCCTTGGAATTTTGTTCTTTTTAAGATGGTTTATGTCTTTTATCGAACTTGTGTTATGACTTCATCTATTGGGTTGCCGGTTTCCTTTTAACCTAGAAGTTTTGTTCGTGCAACAGTTTGAAGTTAGTGAATTTGTAAGTTTTTTTATCATTTCAACATTTGTAGAATTCTGAGGTATCTGTTTGGCCCTAAATGAACAAATCATGCAAATGCTTTACGGTAAAATAGATTCAGTTGAGTATCAATTGTTAGCCAAGTACCACCTCTACTTAAAAATATATATATAAGTAGTAATAGTAGTAGACTTGCGTCGAGGCTTCCGAGAAGAGGGTATGACCAAATATGGGAGACCGTTTGCTGCTGGTCGGGTTTTATGGTGAAAAAATGTGGCGTCGTCTTATATAAATGCCCGGCGATGCTGTAACGAAGGCGATCCTCGTATATGCAGCATCACGGTTAAATTTAGGTGTGTTCCCTTTGGACGCGTTGATCACTGTCCTTAAGCTTGTGAAGGGAATGTGGATAATCCACGAGAAAGCATTTTTGATTGTATATTTCGTTCAATATGTATTTTAATGAGAATAATGACTCATCGTATAGCAAGTTTTTAATCCTGTTCGGAAATGATCTGTAGGTTCCTTGGAACACAAATGTATAGTAAAAATAAACTACAGCAATTTAGCGTTAGAAGAAATTACCGGAATAACAACGGGATGCTGCGTATCTAATGTGTCCACAGCTGTTGTATCTCTCTGCTCATGTTACCGTTTCTTCCTCTTCAGTCTCTCGACAAGGAATAGTAATCTTGTTCTTCTTCTTCTTTCTTTCTTTCTTTCTTTCTTTCTTGATTTCGCTCGCATTGTGGGCTGCGTGCAATTTTTGTTTGTTGATCAATTCCATACTGTCGTTCGTCCTCTGGGGCTTCCTATACTCACTGCGTCGGCGGTGGAGGTTCGGTTTTAAGTGGGCAAGGGGCAGATTTGTGTGTGTGTGTATGCTTTCTTCTATGTGGCACTGATTTTCTATGGGGTTATACCTTTTACTGTGTTGATGGAAAGAAATATTTTGCTGAGTATGCAAGTTTATTCCAAGAGCTAAGGAGCCGTGTCATTATTCTCCCCCTCATAGATCTGCTTGAATAACATTACGTAATTTATTTGGGTACTTAATCTCGTAATAGATAGTCTTGAATATCGTTACGTAATTTATATGCTTATTTTATTCGCTAGTATATCGTCGGGAAGAATTACGTAATTTATCTCTGTAGTTCTTAGGAAGGATAAAGTTTTGCTTATCAAAATAAGCGGAATTTGATACGGAGTTGTAAGAACCTTTTGTGGTGATGGTTAAGACCTTTTGTGTGATTTTGTAACGGACGGTATGGATGACCTCTGTGGAATCTCTTCTAGATCTAACGTTCGTCTGTATATCTTGCGTTGAGACATTTTGAGTTTCAGAGGGTCTTATTTGAGAGAAGATTTTTTCTCAAGGTGTTCTCATTTAAATATTTGTTTTTAGCAACTATATTTTGTTTCAACTCGAAGTCATATCAAAATGCAGTATGTAGATGAAATGGAGTAAAAAAATAATCACGGCAATATACCTGAAATTATAGCAATGAATTAAGCTACTATTACTGAATAGTGTTCGCATTAAGACGGGCAGTAGAATAGTTATATCAGTACTTGATATGGTAGTAAATACAATATTGGAGGTGATATTAACTTCACAGGATTAATTAATGAAAGTTCAAGAAACTTACTTCAAGAAGAAAAACTAAATAAAGTTTAAAGGAAAATATTAAAACCAAGACGTATAAATATCCAGCAGCAGCCGACCTTCCGTTGAGATAATTAGGAGTTGTTATAATAAAGTGGTGAAGAAATCATAATGCGTCAAAACATCTACATTGGAAGTATCTTTGGTTTCTAGGTGACAAAATACAAATCTTGTAGTCATGTTACCAGTCGCACGAAGCTGACGTCATCTTTGGTTGTTTATGATTATTCCGCTGACAGTACATCTGTTTGAGAGAGTCCAGTGAAACATTCAAACCTTCCCAGTATAAATTAAAGTGATACGATAAAGGAATAGCTTCCCAAACAAAGTCCGTTTTTGAGCCTTAAAACTTGTGATAATACGTTAACCCCATTTGACAGAATCAGCTATAAGATTTGCCAGCTGTGTGTGTAGCTCGATTATGTAGCTCTGAAAAGGGCTTCGTAAAATGCTTCCTGGCATTGGCGACCCATAAGGAAAACATTTTGTTAATTTTTGTATTTTGATAAGGACTGGTCATAGGGGCCACAGCAGACAAGAGGAGAAGGCCCTTGGAAACCATCGTCATATCTCGAAACAGACAATCAGCGTCTTGTTTCAGTACCGACGAAGCAACCGATCCTCAATTGCTTCTTGAAATGCATTGCGAAAGTGGCACTCAAAGGAGAGAGAGAAAAAAAAATGCATCATGCCCATTACTTTAAAATTACGTTTTTTTTTTTTTTTTTTTTTTTTTTTTTTTTTTTTTTTTTTTTTTCTCCTACAGTGATTTGCTAAACGATTCTGACAATTGTGCAAAAGTAAAATGTTCATTGCGTTTGACTTCCAGTTGTAAAACAAAAATTAAGAATATTGCGATACCAGAAATATGATATACAAAAATGAGGTAATTTGTGAGTTTTCTAAGAATTGTCATGTGTTTTGTAAAAATAATTTTTGGAAAAAATCTGTTTGTAAAATGACAAGAATTTGGTGGCCATTTGCTTGAGTTTCCTGTCATGGTATTAATGCATTCTTTGTCCAAAAACTTGTTTATACTCCAATAAATGAGATACATTTTACTTAATTATGCGGTGGTTAACGCCAGCAGTACTTTTGTTACGTATGTTTTCCGCCGATTTTATAAATTACATAGCCACATTCCACCGACATCTGCTGGCAATTGCACTGATGACTCATCCAGTGTACCCAGTTTTAGGGGAAAATGTTATTTTTTTAGCCGGTCAAAGTTGTCCAGAATGCTCCCGAAACGTTATCAAGAAGGGAAGGGCATTTCCTGTGGTGGGCGTCGTCTTGCAAAACTGTAATGTTTTTCTCTTTCTGCGCGAAACCCTTAATGTTGCACAACTGTCTGAGGGCTATCAGGTGCGAAAGTGTAGGTTTGTAAGGTGTGAGAGGCCAGGTACAGGCACTGAGGGTATCTGTAGTACCCACCTGTGGATTAGGACGGTGGGGTCGGATATTATGGTTGAGTCATTGTGCCCACAGGGCCAGACTTGAACTATGCAGGTTGCACAGACGCTGATTGGAAAGTGACTGGCTGGTCATCAGGGAAATTTAATACTTTCTGGCGCAGAATTTGGTGTTTTTTTGTCTCATAGGGTGAGCAAGTTCTTGAAGTTGATTTCGAATAGAATTGACGTTCGATCTTGGCCGTCTAAAGTGTTTCTATGAGTTTCTGTCTCTATGGTTATTAGCAGCTATCTCTTTTTGTGTTTGATTATTAGCAGATATCTTTTTTGAGGGGTGAATTGGACCTTCATGATTGGACGTAGGGGGCGGGAGGAAGGGTTAAGTGTAACGTTACGCTCTTGTTACCACACACTTGACCACACCACCTACCTGCGGTTACTGCCACCATCGCCGACACTGCTATACCACTCCAGCTGACATTTCCTCGTCCTCCAGTCTCCCTACCCCTCATGCCCCTCCCACAAGCATATCTTACTGGTCTCTTGTCTATATATCCTTGTTGCTCCTATGTTATATAAAACTCTTCGCCTCTAGAACCTTTTCTTTATATGCACCACAGTGCCAGAGTCTCGTGGTGAGCTTCCATGATTAGGTTATTCATATTGCAGGATTAATAGACTTGTTAGATTATTAAAAGTCATCCGTTCTCGTATATTTATCTCTTTTTATCCGAATACGTTGTGTGTCCGGTAATATTGGTTTCTATTTTTCTTGTTGGTTAGAATTTAAAAATCTGACCGATTTTGATTACAAGTTTTCAATTACAAACGTGTATATTTTGTTTAGTTTATAATTACGATTAGTCTTATCGAAATGTAAGTAATTAACATGGACATTGAATCCAATTTCTAACATTTATCAAGCGTTTTCTTGAAACAAAACATGAAAGAAAATTACTTTGTTTATCGCGTGGCTTCCGCTAAATTGCTGGAACTGATTTTTCGTGTTATCCACTTTGCTTTCTTGTGGATGCATGGTCAGTTTAAAAAGCTTCCCCGATTATGTTACTCTTCAGTGGTGAGGTTGTGGGAGCGTTTATATAAGCATGTGTGTTTAGTCAAAATGTATTCCATCTTGTCAACTAGAAAATTGGAAGGCCTCGACGAGGTAATTCTCACCCTGCCGGAATGGCGGCGCGCTCGCTTCTCCTCTCTCTCTCTCTCTCTCTCTCTCTCTCTCTCTCTCTCTCTCTCTCTCTCTCTCTAAGAGGCAGATAAAATGAGAACGTCTCCTTTTCTTGAGAAAAGGGAAACGCACACCGTGT
>NC_087202.1:68361813-68379313 GCF_015104395.2 Macrobrachium nipponense | reverse complement strand
AACAGAAGAAAAAGTGGACTTTTGGAGCCATAGTCAAATCAAGTGGGATGTTGATCATGATTTTCGTACTCTCCTCTCTCTCTCTCTCAGAGATAAAAATATATAGCTTAGCCCGAGATGAGGGTATGGGAAACTCGTCGCTTCGATCGAGACCATTTGTTTTATAACATAGCCCATTCCAGGACAATAATGATCGTCCATGGATGAGAGACGGCGGGTCTGTAGGGGTATTCGGTTCACCACCGTAACTAGGCGTTCTTTGTAGGAGTGTCGTTCTGCAGTAGTCTAGATAAACCATTTGGTAATGAGGGTTGACATATCTTGATGGCTTTGTTAAAGTTGAGTGCTTAGCTGAATCTCTCTCTCTCTCTCTCTCTCTCTCTCTCTCTCTCTCTCTCTCTCTCTCTCTCTCTCTCTCTCTCATATAATATCTATGATGGATTATACTTAGCCAACCGTTAATATATGCTGAATTATGTGACTTCGTTTGGAGTATGCAAGGTTTCACGGGCCCATTTCATCTTGTACACACAGCACTGTATATATTAACTCTTAGCTCTTGGATACAAATATATTCTCAGCATTGTATGATTGTATGCCGTTTTGTACTAGGTACGCAAGTATTTTGTATATGATTGTTTCTTTGTTTGAAGTTTCGTTTTTTTCTTATAATCTCGGTTGGAGGCAGTGAAACTTGTCAAATACGTAAACACTTACAACATTATTTTATCAGTAGTATATATTAGTGTCGTAATCATTGTGCATCATTGAATGTCATCAGTGAAAATTTCGTCGATGTCAACTAAAGTACTTCTGACATTACAGGCATGTTTTGTTTAAAAACTGAAAGTGTTTTTCATATGACAGAATTTATTGGCACCATAGAAATGGCTCGGAACTGTGAAAGTTTGTTTTTTCTGAGAAATCTCGTGCTTGATAGATAGTATATCCTCACCAATTAGGATATTGTGATACCATCTCCCTTGGAAAGCAGCAACCCAATTGATTCGTACGAATAAAAAAGATTAATTAAGAAAAAACCTGAACCACAAAAAACAAAAACCTGAACCACCAAATTCCGACATTTCACCTTGTTAAGCAACCTGCAGACTGACATAAAGAAAATGGGTGTTTTCTGCGAAGTTCCAAATGTGTTCGAACCTGTGGAAACAACCACCTTGGAATGGGTATTCGAACACCTCTTCAGATTTCGGCCATACAGCCCATACTCCTGTGGTCGGTACCAGGTAAGGGAGGTTTTACCCCACCCCCACCCCTTTCCCGTGATTGGATTTGTGCTTAACCTCTTGTGGATTAACTTCTTACTTGTGTCTAATCATCTCATTATAGTTAATTAACTTCTTGGTGTTTTTGGGTGACAGCAGTGAATCGGATTTGTTTTCTATAAAAGATTTTTTTAATGAAACGATGATGTGTGGTTTTTTTTTAGCCCTTTCCAACATAGTGAGGAGGTATTTAATTTTTCTCAACATATAGAAACGTGTGTGTCGTAAATGTTGAGGGTAGCTCGTTCATGGTCCAGTAAAAAAAATCGAACGTATCTCTTTGGTAGGGGGACAACAGTAAAAATATTCCAGTTTTAATAACATAAACCACTCTTCCCTAAAATTTGTATTTTAAGCTTGTAATAATCATATAAGGTATACAATAGCTTTTTTAATGTACATTTATTTCTGCTGCATTATTACATTGTTGATTTTCTTGATTGTGAGCTCTTTGGCAGAAGAACAAAATTATAGTATAGATAATGTTTTGGAGACCATTAATGAGTAAAATGAAAATCCAGTTTGAAAAAATTTCTTGACAATTATTAGAAAAAAGGAGTAGTTTTTTCTGCTTAGTTAAACTGAGTAAGTGATCAGGTTTAGACCTTACTGACTTATCTATTTATCACTTAAATATCATTGCTGTGTCCCTGGACTTTTGTACACTTCAAAATAAAAGTTATGTTGCATCAGTGTTGTTAACGTAAATGTTCATTGCGGTCTTGCCCATAGCTAATTGCAGTAAATGGATAGGGTAATAGATGACTTTAAAAATGTTCTGTCTTTCGCATATGATAACAAACTGAATGTATAAAGAAGCCAATGCTTGCATAACTATAGTAATATGTGAATGTTAAATTGCAAGCTTGAGGGAAGAGAGTGTGTACCCTTTTATTACCAAGTCGCATTGCGTTAAACCTCCTAATGTATGATTTAGTTGACCCTGTTTGTTTTGTAGCCTCAGTTTTGCATATTCTATCCAAGCCTTACGGTAGATTTTGCCTGATTGCCATTGATGAATCCTTATCACAGAGTTGTTGCAAATTTTATTGCCACTTTTGTGAAGCATTCTATGTAAAATGGGACTCAGTGCACAAGTGCTAACTATAAATCTTATGTATTTGTTACATATATTTATCTTCCTTGTTTGTAGGACTTTGATTTATACTTACGATATAGGTATAAATTAATTATTTTGGTCAACACGGGAGTTTTTTTTTATATTAGTATCTCTTTGCCGTGAGTTATCTTCAGTTTTGTAACTCACAGTTTACGTATAGTTCAGGGAAAGCATCTTAGGAATTATGAGACCCTTCTTCAGCTAAACCAAACTTATGCATGAAAAGTACTTACCGGAGTAGATTTTTTTAACAATGTTTTATTATTTACGCCGGTAGACTAAGAATCACTGACACTTTGATGCAAGACATTTTGTAATTTTCGTCCATCAAATTTTCGGTTGCCGGAAACGTCATGTGTTATTGCAGGCTCTCCCTTTGGGTTCAGGACTTCTATAATAGTTTTACACTCTGATTTATTGTACCATCTTCAGCAGCCCTCATGGGACGCCGCCCTCCTCTCCTTCCGCGGTGATGGTGGTGGGCGGCCGGCCGTCCCCGGCACCCACCCCAGTGCTGGGTCCTCCGCCCATCCGCGCCTACTGCATGGGGGCACTTGGCATCAGCATTACTATACTACCACACCTCATCCTCCTCATCCTAACCCCCACCAGCAGCAGCACCCCAGTTCCACCCCCGCCACTCCCATGGCCGCCCATACGCCCATGTTGCCCCACGGGCCTTCTCCGTTGGTGCGGTCGGGATCTGTGCCTGGTGAAGGAGGCGGGTCGAGTGTGACTGGGGAGGCTGACGATCAACTGCCGCCCCTGAGACCTCCCCGAGCCACCGACGCTGAGTCAGTGGTTGCGGGTGTGGGTATGACAGGGCGTGGGATGTCCCGCTCAGTCTCAGACTCGACTCTTCGTCAGGCTGCCTCGAGGGCAGCCCTTCATCTTCCCCTCCCTGTCACCTCTCTTATGCATTTCAAGGTACACCTGTTTATCACTGCGCGGCAAACAAACTGTCACTGGTTAGAGATCTTGACACGACACAGTCAGTGTTGTGTTCTCTTAGCTTTATCCTAGACTAATTCCTTAACTCTGTTCCTCATTTTTCTTTTTATTCCTTAGTCATGGTTTTCTCAGAAATGTGTAATTATAATCACACTAATGTTTTATTTACAATAGGTGAAGAATCCAAGGAGTGAAACAGGTAGATTTTTGTAAATGTAATATGTATATAGACCAGCAGATTTTTTTTGCCTGTGTTGGTTCTGTTTAATGAGAGTTGTAAATGCAGTAATACAGCTGGCCAAACTGTGTAAACACAAGGCAATTTAACTAGTTATTATGGTCTTTTTATTGAGAATACACTTGGTCCCATTTTAAAAGAAAAACATGACAGACACTCTGTCAAGAAGCAACAGACCAATACAAGTTTCTTTTTATCTTCAAGTTCTACAAGAACTAGGAACCAATTAGGGGAAGTTCTTTCCTTTAAGAGTAAGACAAACAACCTTGGGGTTAGGTTACTTCCTCTTTACACATTTAACATTGCTAGGTTTGATTTTTTTTTTATTTTTTTTTTCTTTTTCTTTTTTTTTCCCTCCAGTCACCCTCAATGGAAATTGATTAAAGATCCACTATTGAATGCCTGATTCCCCTTACTTTTATTTTATTTTTTTTTAGCATGTCTTATCCTTTGCTAATTATAGAACTGTTTAGCGATAACTTGTTTGCCATTGGTTTGGTGATCAAAATGTCATTAAATCTTTTGTTGATTGTCGGCTATGGTTAGGTTTTATCACTTAAGCAATTTTTTCAAACACCACGCGTGCACTGGTGAGGCAATCATCTCTTCAATAAATTTTGAGACAGCCCTGACATGGCATAATAACTGCGAGCATGGGCAGATCACTAGTATAAATGTGCAAGATTTTTTTTTATTTTTTTTTTTACCTGTTTGATATATCCTTTTGATAAGTCCTTTGTTAATGTAGTTGTAATCATATCCCCAATAGCTTATTGTCTTTCTGTTAAAGTAGATATCTCCTTTATGTACCATACCTCATGTATCACGGAAAGTGAAAGACCAGAGCAATATGCGTCATGTTAGGTAAATTTCATATTTTCAATTGCAAGAAGTTTAAGACTGATCTCATGTCGTAGTGATTACCATTACATCTGTTGTTCTTTGAGATTTGTTAATAAAACTTCTCCAGACAAAACCCATTTTCTTTGACATTATTGGATGGCTTTTTTTTTTTTTTTTTTTTTACTTTATTGCTATGTATACATCAATCTGTGTTGTTTTTTTTTTTATTGTAGTACGTATGTGCAGTTGTTCATGGTTACTGTACATGATCAGTTATAAATCATGTTTTTTTGGAATAATTTCAACATGAGTTTTTTGAAGCACATAAATATTATTAAAAACATTATTTATGATTTTTTTTTATGCAGGATATGAAACTAATTTGGTCTTTGCTTACAGAAGGAACTGAGTTTGGTTCGTCGTGGTAGTCGGGTGCCTCCTGGTCAGAGGAAGAGTTTCATTGCAACAACTTCTCCAACCCTCCCACGATGCCACTCACCCCTTAGTCAGAGTAAGTTACAGCATTTGGAATAAATATTACAATATCTACCTGATGCATTGTTGTGTTGAGAGAAAAAGTTATAGCGTGAGTAAAATTTTGAATGATCTTAAACAGCTGCAAGAGCAAAGTCAACCATTGAATAGGTATATGAAAAGATGTTCAGTCCTTTTCTTGCAGTAGCTGAAATAAATAGCAATAAACTACTTTTATATATACCACCTCAAAAGGCAGTTTATCAGAGATTGCCTGACAAAAACCAAAAAAACTATTTTTACCAAAGACTTTTTTACAGATAAATTTTCACCCATTTGACCTGTTAAATTTGACCCTACGTTTCTTTTATCACATTAGAATTAAGGGTAACTCTGCAACTTTAAAGTGACACCTAAATGTAACTTGTTTTAAATGACGTCAGAGGAACATAACTAAAGCCATTCTTAATCAGGAATCATAAAAATTTTTTGCATCTCTTGTTTTGATTGCATAGTAGCTGGCATAAACAGGAATTTACTGCAGTTTTGTAGTGCAGAATAAACCCACAAATCTCATTTACTTTGCGCTTGTCAATTCTTTATTCACAACTAGGTGAAGAGTTCCCACTACTATTTGTTTTTACTTCATTTTTTTAACACTACAAAAAAGTACTGATACTCAGCTTTAAAATGACACTGACTTGACATTATATAGCTTGAAAACTTTGAAGAAAATCCTTGGCAGTCTCTGGTTATCGGCAATCACAGTTTTTACAGTGCTTGTCTAGCGACGACAATAACTGGATTTTTGGTTCAGATAACCATGGACCAGCACTGTTATTGCTAATATTCGGTTATTGTCCCGCCATTGGGAATGGAACCCCCATCAATAACCAGGGACTGTCTTACAAACCCCATCAGCAACCATTTGGTGTATGCACTGGGGTTTTATTCTTACTAAAGATTTATTCTTAAAAATATAGCAGTTTTACTGAAATCTGATTTGATTTACAGGTAGCCCTATGGAATCTCCTAGGAATATGTCCCCTCTGCAGCACTTTGCCTTTGCCCCAGTCAAGAGTCGAGATGGCCGCCGTTGGTCTGTGGCATCTCTTCCTTCCTCAGGATATGGAACCACTCCCGGATCTTCTAACGTATCTGTAAGTGAATAATTGAGGACAGGACTTCTTTTCATAGCTGTGCTCATTGACAACGGGAGAAATTAATTAGAAAAATCTATTTACGTACTAACAGTTAATATCAGCTGACCTGTCAGGTTTTCACCTTCATACCAAAGTACAAATCACAATTGATTCAAGGTTTGGCTCTTTTTACGTAGAAATTGAGGGTTATGGTAATTACATGCAACATACTGTTGATGGGGGATAAGAAGTACTAACTGACTGACTTTCCTTTATAGTCTCAGTGTTCAAGTCAGGAAAGGCTGCACCAAATTGGAGCTGTGGCAGGAGCAAGTGGGGGTAGTGAAGCCCCTGGGCCTGGCACAGCTTCTGCCACTGGTTCTCCAGCTGTTGAGGAGCTTCGACATTCCCACGTCCGTCATTTCTCCTCAGGGGAGAGTAACCCATCCATCGATGAAGATGGCCGTCGCTCTCCCATGAATCGTCCTCGTTCACGGTCCCTCAGGTATGACCAAACTTTAATTTTTTTATAGTACTATATTATATTAAGTTATGTATTGCTAATTTATGTCAATCATATGGTCAGCAAGAGATACTTTAGTACCGTGTATAATTATGACAATTGTCATATGTTTTGGAATATTTTTTCCTGGGTTATTGAAAGTTGTCATTTCTTTGTGTAAGGCTTTTTGCAATTTTTGCATCAAACTACCTTAAATATATGGCTGATGTTACAGGAGTCGTGCCAGTGTAATTTTTACTTTGGGTTTTCTCAAAATATGGTACAGTATGGTGGATTTTTCAATTTTTGACAACTTTACACTAGTATGTAAAGGATCATAATTCCCATTCCACCTTTGTGGTATTATAAGATAAACAACTACTACTCTTCTCATGAGTTGACAGAAAACCTTTGATGACCCAAGAAGCTGTGTTTGAGAAGAGGGTGATGTATAATAATTTTTTAGGATGATAGGATTTGATTTCCTTGTTATAATGACACAAAGAAAATTTGGGAACTAACAAAATTTTCATAGCCTGAGCAAAAGAAGTATTAGCATTTTTTAATAGGATAGAATTTTCTTGTTTAGGCAATGCTTGATGGATGTTCATTGTATCCAAAAGTAGATAATAGTCATTAGTGGGCCCAATTTACTGTTTTTCATGGCCAAAATCTCTTGTATTTTTTATGTGAAGAGCACCAAGTGTTCCTTTTCCTCTGACCTGCCTTGAGCCCATAGCTGTTTTAATGATAGATGAAACTAATTTTTTTCAATTATATATGTGGCACCTAAGGCAGTTGAGGAAACTATTGATACATTTCCCTCTTTATCCCCCTCCCTCCCTTTGCTTGGAAAGATATCAGTTCACTGTAAAAGAAAGTGTTTTAACCTGCACCTGGAGATATCTAACAAACCCATCCCATCTGCGAATGTTGCCACTTAACACAGTACTGTATTCTTTTTTTCTCTCTCCATTCAACACACTTTTTCAACAAGGATTCAATAATTTTTCAAGTTTCTTTTACCACTGTGGCAGTATTGAGTGAAAATGAATTTCTCAAGTCTGTTGTCATAATTTTTTTGCAAAGTGCCTTTACAGAATTGTTGAAGCTATTCAGTTTTTGTTTTCTTGTTAATTGAGTAAGTGTTCTTGACTTCAAAATTTTTTTTTCATATCCTATTGCCTTGATTTTTCTCTGGCTTTTTATTTTATTTTTTTATTTTTTATTAATTTATTTTTATTTTTTGTGGGTAATTGAGCCACTTGTGTACAGTTTTGACAGCTGCTTCACTTGCTTAATCAGCTGACATTTAAATGCTGCTTTTAGTGGCACACACACATCATCTTTTTGGTTACTTGACCAATAATTTTGGTTTGTTTTTCTTCACCTTGTGCGGTTCTAGTCTGGCCTGGCTGTGCATCTCCACACTTGAGTAAGATATGAGAATACACCATCCTTCTTCCTTGACCCTGCTTGCCTGTTGTTCTGCCACACCACAATTTTGTCTCATAGGGAATTATTTGTGTATATATTTATACAGTGGTATATATATTCTATACAGGTGCTCCTTGACTTAAAATTTACCAACTTGTGATTTTTCAAAGACTTTCATGTAATAGCAGTACACTTCAGCAAAAGTTCTGATTTTATGTACCCCCATGTTTATGATTTGCAGTACAGGTTGACATTAAAAAATCTGGCAACATCCGGACCTGAGGAGTGATGGATTTCTTAAAATGCTGGCTGTTTAATGGTTACCTAGATATGCTGTACATTTAACAGAAAATGACTACCTGTACAGTCCTTTAGAGAAAGAAAATTAAACTAAATGAAATTTTAATGTTCACCAACTAAATAAAAGTTCTACAGAAGTTTAGTTAGACTGAATTTCCACTTTCTCTGCAATCGAAATCTCTACAAATGCGTTCTTTTTCTAGTGAAACAATAAAGAAGTATTCAGTTTCTTTGGAGACTTGAACTCAAGATACTTAGCTTGAAAGCAGCAAGCCAGTAATGAATAAGCATGTGACTTAGAACTCACAATTGAAGACATTGTCAGTCATTAGTGGTAAGAAGCAGATCAGTGTTGCTGTAAAATCATCAGCATCGGTGTTTGTGCTATCTTTACAGGAACTAGCTCAGCCAAGTGACATTATAAGAAAGAGATTGTTAAATAAATGACAGATCAGTTACTTAAGCATATATTACTTACTTAGCCTATCGCCATATGCTTGATGTTCTTGATAATATACAAGCAAATGTTTACAGAAAGTCATGAGTATTTCCAGTGCTGCAAAAGATGTCATAATTTCCAGAATGTGGAGGTTACCACTGAGGCAACAATGCTGGTTTTTTTTTTATGGAAGAGCTACACAGAAGGAGGTAGTTTTTGGAGAAAATTTTTACAAAGTCATATATTTAATGATGTAACATGCTTGGTCTGGAAACAATACTGGAATGTATCTTCATTCTTCTAGAATCTGAGAAAATTCATGAATTCAAGGCGTTCAAGACCTTGTAATGCTGGATTTAGATGGAAGTATAATTTGGGACTTTTTTTTTCTCTCTCTCTCTCTCTCTCTCTCTCTCTCTCTCTCTCTCTCTCTCTCTCTCTCTCTCTCTCTCTCTCTCTCTCTCTCTCTCTCTCCTGAGTGTAAAGCATTCAAGAAGGCAAGAAATCATATGCTCCTTGTTTATTATACCAAAAACAAAAAACCCTTGCTAGCATGAAGATTTTTGAAAAATTGGTTTGTTAAGCTTGTTTTATTTGCACAGCAAAAGAAGTTACGGTATTGTGGAAACTTTATCCCATCTATGCCCTGTGTATCCTGATGTTGAAGCATTATTTTCGTACCAGTCAGAACTATACTCTTTAGCTCAAGGACCAAGCCATAGTAGGTCTTTGAGTTAGAAAGTTCACATGGTGGTGATGACATGCCTGCTGCTAATGGGTATTGCAGAAAAGCTAATGGATACTTTGGCTTACATGATATTTTTTGATAAAATTAAAATTATTCAACATTTAAATGTAGATTTGGTCTTGTTTTCCATAAATATACCCTGCTGTAGGTTTGGGTAAGTGATCTATGCACAGTGAAGGTAGGATAGCTTAAGATAGAAAAAATATTTTTCAGTATTCAATAAATTATAATAGATATTCCTCACTTTTTCAAAAGTTATTTCACTAGAAATTTTGCCCAGCTTCATGCTACAAGTGTGAATATGTTTTTGGTAAGATAGGTAAGACTGTGATATTCAGTTAAGTTATTCTTTTTTTAATTTATGATTTCCACATCTGATGGGTTTCTTGGTAATCCCATCTTAAGGAAAGGAGCACCCGTACCTACTTGCATATACCTTTATGTGTGTATGTACTATATGTATTGCATATGTACTGTATATTTATATATATCTATAATACACTTAAAAGTCATGCCTAAATAGTATTTCCTGTTAATAAAGATTGATGAGCACTTTCCTTTCCAGCTTTGTTGTACTGCTCACCTTCCTTATAATCCTCATGTTTAGTGTGCGCGCGTGCGTGTGGGGATCAGGTGTTATCACCTAATCTGGGTCATGTGTTAGAGGGGTTTATATGTTGCCAATAAAGCTCTTCTTGCATGATACAAAGTAGGCAGACCAACTACAGAAAAAAATTATCTCATTTTTCAACTTTGTACTTAAAGGTGTTAGGTTCCTTTCTTTCCAATTATTTTTCCCCTAACTTGCTGGAGCCTTGTCCTAAAGCCCTGAAAGAAGAGATTCAGGATTGTGAATGTCTCTTCCTAGATGTATTCTTTTGCTCTTCTCCTAGCTTTTCCATTCATTATTTTCTTTGTGTTGATAGTCATGGTGAAATTTTGAAATCAGAGTCACTTGTCATGAAATGTCAAATGTTCCGCGACAAATAGTCTGTGGTTTAGTGCAGTGCCACAGTTCTGAATAGTGCATCATTACATCAATTGTTAGTGTTGTCCATAGATGTTAGTCAGTTGGTAGGCTGTACAGTAAAGCAAGACAAGTTACAGTATTGTTATTGGTCAATGTAGCATCTAAGCATTTTGTTTTTATATATTGTACTGCATAGTATCTTAATAGAAATATTCCTAGAGACCTTTTTTTTTATCAGGTATATTGCTTAAATGTTGATTGGTTGTATTTGTATGAAGGTTTACATTTTCTCTTCATTTAGCTTATACTTTGTTCCATTTAAAGTATTTTGTTTATTTCACTTATATTTGGTTTTACTGATTATTTTAATATTATGTTTGGTCTGCACCTGTGTTTATCTTGCACTGATTTGTCATTTGCTTTATTTTTTCATGATAGTACTGTATATTTTCAATTGTTATATAGTTACAAGTATTGATGTAATTATTAAGTACTGTATATTATCCTTATTGTTTTGCATTTTCATCTGGTAAAGAGAAGATATCTCTTAAGATATTTATAAAAAAAATTTATTCATAGTAGTAAAATTGTTCACTGTATATAAAGTATAAAAATGAAAAATTCATTGTTAAAATACAGTCATATTAATCATTTCTCTTTTTCCACATGCAGTAGTCCTATTCGATCTCCTGTGGTTGACAATGAAATTATAATGATGAATACATTGTACAAAGAACGCTTCCCCAAGGTAAGTTAAGGATGAATAATGAAGGCTATTTTCTTTCTGATCAGTGAAATATTGAAAATTATTGTCACTAAGAATTTCACTTTTACACTATGTAGTTACACATACAGTGGCTTACCTGGTTGTCTTAGTAACCCCATTTTTTTTATTTTTTTATCAAATTTGCAATTCTGAAGATATCTTGGTTCAGTGTGGTTTTAAGAGTAAAAATTTATGTGGAGGTAGTCGAGTATACTTTTTGAGAATAAATTTTAATTTTCCTATGAAATAAAAATCTAGTTTGATTGATGATGCTAAATTTTCAGTTTTTCTTTAACATAGTTATTTGCCTAATATTTGTCAAGTTTTGTAGAATTGTGAATTGGTCAGAAATGTAAGTTCAAATACGTAGTTCACTTTTTAGAGAAATAGTTTACTTAGGTAATTCAAGAGTTTTCATATAGTCAGAATTTAAATATAGCTCTTATTGCTAATCTCATGTTTTTATGACAGACCATTGCTAATCTCATGTTTTTCTGACAGGCCACACAGCAGATGGAAGAAAGATTACTGACTTTCATAGAGGACAATAAATCTTTAGAAGTACAGGGAAGTCCTGATATAGCGCAAGATTCTGTAGCAATTGCTCGTTTTGTACATCACCAAGTTCTGGAAATGGCTAAAGATTGTCTTCAAAAGTCACAAGAAAAGTTGATTACCAGCAGATACTTCTATGAACTGTCAGAGAACCTTGAGAAGCTTTTGTCAGAGGTAGGTGCAATATATCCTCCATCATAAAGCTACAGATTCTTTTGTGGCACCATATACACTATTTTGATTGTATGTTTTTCTGTGAAAAAGTAAAGTCTGTTAACATATCAATGATCAACCTTTTCCCAGACCCGAGAGAAATCACCAGATGCTGCAGCCCACTTGACATCTCTGATTAAAAAGCTATTACTGATAGTTTCAAGACCAGCAAGACTTCTTGAGTGTTTGGAGTTTGATCCAGAAGAATTTTATCATTTGCTTGAACAAGCAGAGGGTCAGGCAAGAACAAACCAAGGAATCAAGACTGACATCCCTCAGTATATTATAACAAAACTGGGTCTCAACAGAGACCCCTTAGCAGGTAAGGAAAGTTTTGTTGAATAACAGTGTAGAGTTTTGTGTAAGGAATTAAGTTCACTGATTATTGAAAAGGGAAAAACTTCAAACTTTTACCATAACTGTATACAAATTCTTAATAAGATTAAATTGTGAATTCTTTGAAGTTTCTTAGTTTGGTTTTGTTATTTTCTCAGGTTGGCTGTACAGAATTGTGCAAATTAAACTAGTAAGTCTGAAAGAAAAAGTTATTTGACTTACTCAAATTTTCTATGGTTTAAATTAATGAAACCTTTCAGAATTGAGTGATGATCTGACAGTTGGCTGTCCCTTAGAAGAGAGCTTATCTAGTGACAAGAGTGCAGCTGGCAGTGTCAGCAAAACTTCATCTGAATTTTCTCCTGAACAGTCTTCCACACCTTCTAAACCTACTCCTAAAGAGGAGGAGTATGAAAATGTCAAGCTTATATCTAATGGAGCTTACGGAGCAGTGTACCTTGTTAGACACAAAATTACTAAGGAGCGCTTTGCCATGAAGAAGATCAGCAAACACAATCTCATGCTGAGAAACCAGGTTTGTTAAATACATTCCTTTATGTGAAAATTGGTTTCATGAAATCAGATCCCTTAGATACTAGCCAGTCATAAGGGAGACGTCAGTGTGTAGGGAATGATATCTTTGCAAACTTATAGTTTCTTAAAAAAAAAAAACTTGAAATGAAAAATTAAGAATACTTTAAGCAGTATTTTACCATATACCAGTTTCATATGTAAATTTATGTATGTACTTTTCATTCTTTAAGGTTGAGCAAGTCTTCAATGAGAGAGATATCATGAGTTTTACTGATAATCCTTTTGTGGTGTCGATGATCTGTAGCTTTGAGACCAAGCGTCATTTATGTCTTGTCATGGAGTATGTAGAAGGAGGAGATTGTGCCACACTTCTGAAGAATATGGGTCCCTTGCCACCTGAGGTATGGGGCAAAAAATTCTACTTTTATTTGGCAGAAGACAGTTCTTGGCAGATAGTAGTACACTTGCACAGGTAAAACTTCAGAAGAATTTAACCTTTCCATGAATTAATTGGCCTTACTGCATGAACATTGATGTATAATTTCGTTTGCAACCTGTGTTAGATAATCTGTTTATGATGAAGAATTCTAATTATGTATATTTTTATTTTTCCAGCTATGGAATTGTACATAGGGATTTAAAACCAGACAACTTATTGATAACTGCTCTTGGGCACATTAAGCTCACTGACTTTGGTTTAAGTAAGATGGGATTAATGTCCTTGGCAACTAACCTTTATGAAGGGTACATTGATAAAGAGACCAGGCAGTTTTCAGATAAGCAAGTGTTTGGCACACCCGAATACATTGCTCCAGAGGTTATACTGAGGTGAGTAGGGAATTGTGAGTTGGCCATAGAGATAAGCAAATTTTGACTGGACTTGTATTTTTCAGTGTTTTTTTTATATTTGGATTGAAGTTGAAGTTGGTTATTTTGCAGCATTATAACAGACTAATTTTATGTAACAGATATAATTTATGTCGTTTCTGGTCTCTCTTGAGATAGTTTGCATATTGCTTTGTACACCATGTTTAATCAAATTACCTTACTCATGAAATGTTACTAAATTAAACTTCTTTTTTTTTCATAGGCAAGGATATGGAAAACCAGTTGATTGGTGGGCTATGGGAGTAATATTATATGAATTTCTCATTGGATGTGTCCCATTCTTTGGAGATACACCAGAGGAACTTTTTGCTCATACGGTAAATGACGATATAGAATGGCCAAGTGAAGATGAAGGGATGGTCCCAGAAGAAGCTAAAGACTTGATCACTGCGTTACTGCACCACTCGCCCCTAGATCGTTTAGGAACAGTTGGTGGGGCGTTGGAGGTTAAAGAACACATATTCTTCCTGAGTATTGACTGGGATTCTCTCTTAAGAATGAAGGCAGAATTTGTACCTCAGTTGGACCATGATGAAGATACAAGTTACTTTGACAGTACGTTGGGTGATAATGTTGGGTACTGTTTTTTTAATTTTACCTTTTTTGCTTTATAACAGTATAACAGTTGTGTACAGTAATTTTAAAAAGCAAGTTTACAGTATGTATGTATGCATATGATTTGTTAATACCAATTTTATTCTTTCAGCACGCCTTGATCGTTACAATCATGAATTGGAAGAAGACAGTGAAGAAGGGGGTGAGCCAGAAGGAGGAGCTTTCCCCTCATTTTCCTCATGTTCTCCAAGGTATCACAGAATTGCCAGTACACATTCTACAGATACACCAGAACTGATTACGAGCTTCCAGGTTATGTCTTCATTTAAGATTTTAACTAAAATCCAGTCTTGTTCTGAAATGGAAATTAAAGCTTGTTGTTTTCATTTCGCTATCTGTAATGCATTTTTAAAGCATAATACCTACTCTGATTTTGTTGGTCACACATTTTTGCTCTTTATGGTTGAGTTTTTCTCACTTTATTTTTACAACACTAAAACATGAATGCATCGTGTGTATAGGGTACGTACAAATGCAAAACTCATTTGCTGGAGTTGGAGAACTACCATTCGCATCATTTCATATTGTGACACATAAAGCTAGTGCCCAAAATTATGCTTACAAAACAAATTTTTTTCATGAAGAATAATGTCAAGTGAATTCATACGTACCAGACTACCCCAGCCACGGTCATTTTAAAAGGCATTTTTATGAAGGTGGGCTTGTATTTTACATTTATACAACTTAATAATGTATAAAAAAAAACAAGAATTAGATTTAACATAAATATTTACTGTGTATAGTAACTTTATTTTACATTGTGTTTTTTCAACAATGGTGGCCTCAGAAATACTACTATGCGCTATTTTTCATTTATCCAGATCAAAACCCTTTTCATACTTCCTCAAGTGTTTTAAAGTGTTTTGTCATTTTTTTTTATTCCTTCAACAACAGTCACAGCCTTGTTTCTTTATTTTTCATGATTGTGATCATATTCTTGGCTCACGGTACTCCGCAGAAAGATCAGTTCTTGTAATTAGCTATTGTGTGTGTACATGTGCTTGTTTGCATCTAGCTAAATTAATTTTCTGCTCGCTATTATCACCACAGGTTAACAATTCCTTAAGCCATTTCTGGTCCTGCTTGATGTGAAAATTCATTTTAGGAGTATGCATGATACCAGAAGTGACCTGAGCTACCAAATGTGTGTAAACATTAGGCTTAGTTATGCTGTCAAGTGTTACACTGATAGTGGCCATTTAAAAAAGTCAAAGTGCACACATATTTAAAGTAAATAAAACGTGTTTTACTTAATGTATCCAGATACTGTATATTATATTGTATTGTCATATTATCGTATTATAAATGTTCACAAATTACTGCAATTTTTTTGTCATTTTCCATGGTCGATTTTAAGCCAGAAAGGGGGCGGAAAGCAACTCTTCCAACCCAATCAGTAATATGAAATAACTTGTATACTTGAACATCTATTTGGTTTGTTTTAAACAATAACTCATGCACATGCTACACCGGGAGAGGGAGACAGAAACCTCTCTCTCTGCTCCCCCGCGATAATTGCGATAGGCTACTAGTAGCCTAACGATTTTACATGTACAATATGGAAATATTATGCCAAGATAGGCACTAACCCGCTCATGAGAAAGCTGGGGCGCGGGTTGGGGCGACTAGACCATAACTAATCAACCTTTCTTTAAACCCCAGAGGACGTCACGAGCGCGTTAGACCTCTCTCCGAACCCATTCTAACTGGGATAATCATTAAGCACATAATATAAGATACGTCTGATGACTGTATGCATAAAATTTTTTTGATCTCAGTTAAAGTTAAAAGGGAAATATGTGTACCAAAGTTACACGCGTTCTGATGATGCTCCTGAAATGGCGGACACGCTGACGACCCCCTAATACATTTCTAAGGGGCCGAAGGCCAATTTGGGAGGCCCCGCAACTATATACATTACGAAAACATAAATCAGAATACTCAACTTGGAAGAAGGAGGAAGTTCTGCAGCCGACATCGTAAATGTAAAGCAAATCTTGGGAGCTTAGCAAAAAGTGTGCACTTTGTCTCAAAGCTAAAAACAGGAATGCAGATGGCGCGCGAGTCGGGTAGTAGTAGCGAGAGCGAGGAAGGAGGAGTAACCGTTGCAACGGCTCTTACCGTGAGAGGGATTTTGGAAAGGAATTTTCTAATTGGCAGAAAACAAAACCTGTGAATAGTGGCTTCCACTTGCCTTGTACTTTATACCCGACACCCTTTGGTTTTGCTCGCGCGAAGGTAGTAACTCGGCATACTTTGCTAACTTTTTTCTCTGGTATAGATAGGATCTATTCTATACTAGAAAAGTGAGCTACAGGAACTTTTCACCAGGCAACACAGGTCTTCCCCAGAAAATAGAATTTTCCTTCGTCAAAATCCCTTTTTATGTGATAAAACTATTAAATTACTTGGGTATAAGCGCTCTCTCTCTCTCTCTCTCTCTCTCTCTCTCTCTCTTCCTCTCTCTCTCTCTCCTCTCTCTCCTCTCTCTCTCTAAAACTCTCTCTCTCTCTCAAATTGTCAACTGCACATAAATTGATAGAATGTACTTTTTAAAATTAGTTCTTTTTTTTTCTATTTTTTTTACAGACTGAACAGTCTAATGAAACTCCACCCACGGAGGGTGATGGAAGAGGTAGTGTGTCCAGAGGGGATTCGGGGCATAGTGACCAGTCTGAATCCTCTCGTTCAACTCTTGAGTCATCCACCAATACTCCTGATACAGAGAACAGAGATCTTCCTGCAACCCCTGATGTGTAAGTTAAAATTATATGCAATGTTTTTTATCCTGTGTATAATGATGCATAATTGCGAAATACCATACTTATTGAAAGTAATGTATGCTATTTTAATTTTTCATTTTCTGGTTCAGAACAAGAGGTAAGCTAGAAGGAGTTCCTGTTTGCCAGAGTACTCCTGAGTCATCCCAGACAGAAAGTGAAGATGTCTCACCTCAGGTCCAGAGAAGACGCCGACTTCACTCCCACTCAAAAGAGTCCTTACCAAGATTTTCAATATCAGGGGAAGAAGATTTATTAAGGTATTGATTAAAACCAGTTTTTTCCTTTATTAATTACATTTCTCTCTTCTGCACATACTGTTTTGAGCCTTCACTTTTCTGTTCTCTTAGTTTTAGATTGTCC